>NC_041382.1:552963515-552964759 GCF_002162155.2 Triticum dicoccoides
TCCGAAAAAAACGATTCGCCCCCTGACTGCTGGGACCCACCAGCTACATCTTCGCACGCAAGGAAGTGCGTCCGGGAAAAAAATTAACAAAACGACTCCCCCCGTGACTGCTGGGACCCAGCAGCTACACCTTTGCATGCAAGGAAGTGCGTCCGGGCACAAAAAACAAAATGATTCACCCCCCTAGCTGCTGGGACCCACCAGCTACATCTTCGCAGGCAAGGAAGTGCCTGACAGTCGGGACCCACCTGGTCGAAGCATACATAGCGTTGTCATTCTGGTCGCAAACGTGTATGTACATATATACAGGTCGATGTAGAGCCACACACGTGTCGTAGTAGAGGCACGTACGTGTCGTAGTAGAGGCGTGCACATAGCATGTACACGTACGTACAGTGGCCAGGGTGGAAGAAAGAAAATACGGCCACGTACGTACATACGGGCAGGGTCTCGAATGCCTACTCGCGCATACGTACGGCCAGGGCTTGTGTACATGGCTGGGTTGGAACGTAGAAACAGCGTCATCGTCGTGTTCATGGGGAGGCAACAAAATGCGTCGTGTTCATGGGGAGGCAATGGAATGCGTCGTATTCATGGGGAGGCAACGGAATGCGTCGTGTTCGTAGGGAGGCAACGGAACGCGTGGGAGCCAACCGGCTGGGTCAGAACGGAATGCGTGGTCGTGTTCATCGGGAGGGCTTGGACGGAACAGGCGATGTAAACGAGGCCTGGCGTACCGCAAAACGGAGGAAACGGCCTTGTGTTCGACCGGCCATGTTCGAAACGGGATCCTGTTCATCGGGAGGGGTCTGGCGTACCGCAAAACGGAGGAAACGGACCTCCTACGGTCGAAACGGCGGTCCTGTTGATCGGGAGGGGTGTGGCGTACCACAAAATGGAGGAAACGGACTTGTGTTGGAGGGCTACGGTCGAAACGGGGGTCCTGTTGATCGGGAGGGGTGTGGCATACCACAAAACGGGACTCCACAGGATAATGTTCATCTCCACCGTCGACCTCCTCCAGCCTCCACGGGCTCCTGTTCATCCAGCCTCCACCGCACGCTACTCCACCAGCTACTGTTCAACTATCCCTCCACGGGCACCCCTCCACCGTCTACTGTTCATCCAACCCTCCACACCATGGGGTCCTGTTCAACCACCCCTCCACGGGCACCCCTCCACCGTCTACTGTTCATCCAGCCCTCCACACCACGGGGTCCTGTTCATCCAGAGGCAACGCCACC
>NC_041382.1:552965021-552991779 GCF_002162155.2 Triticum dicoccoides
CAACTCTCACTGTTCATCTGATCGATCGGCTTCAGTTAGCAGCAGTAGCGAAGGAATCGCCCGATCGGGTTCAGTTAACAGCCATCGATCGATCGCTCGGGTTCAGTTAGAGCCCAATGCCTCGCTCGGGTTCAGTTAGAGCCAACGCCTCGCACACACGCGCGTACGTGTACGAGAGAAACACGCATCGCTCGGCCCCCGACCTCCCACCGTAACCGGGAACTCCCGAAATTTTCCTCCCCCTCGCTTCTACCACGGTTTTTTCCGTCATGGACGGCCCAAAGAATGTCATGCAGCTGCGTCTCCGGCGCGCCCAGGATGAAAAGCCCATTTTCTGTCATGATTTTTTATCATAGAAGTAGGAGCCCACCACATCTATGATGATACTTGGTTTTGTCACAATTATCGTCATAGAAGTGTCATATGTATGACAGGAAAAAAAATCGTTTGGCCCAAAATGTCATGGATGTGTCTTTTTTTGTAGTGTGTGTAGGCATCTTTGTTGTACTTATTATTTGGATCTTATTTGTTGGTTCTGAATCTTGCAAGCTGGGAATCAATGAGATGTGTAGGCATCTTTGTTGTACTTATTATTTGGATCTTATTTGTTGGTTCTGAATCTTGCAAGCTGGGAAACACGGCATGATGATGCAGAGGACAACAACCATAACAAACAGTTCAAACTTGGTAGTATTATCTTTGTGAAAGTGCGACAAATGTGTTGATCGTGTGCGTCCTGAGAATAATAACTCCAATTGTTGTGCATGTTGATCCTGTGGCACTGATAGAACGAGCCAATGCATTGCTTGTTTTAAGTATATATTTCTATTAAAGCTAATTAAATTTAAGTAAAGTGACCACTAACTCTTGTTATTACAGTACCAATAAAGACCCGCTCGTGAACTGACGTGTGGTCGGAGTAGGTTTCTTAATGGAGGCGTTTGAATGCGCCGAGGGTGCATCTTCTGCCGGCCGTGCAGCGGACGAGGGAGGGGTAGTAACTGTTGTCACCTGTACACACTCAGTTTACTGTTGAATCCAGTTCCCCAAGAGCTGAAAACCGAACTGCTGCCACCGCCTACACACTCGTTCACTTGAAGAGACTCCAATGGTGATCCGAGGGGTGAGCCTGCTGGATATGGACTTCAGCAAGGAGTTCCCTTTGAGTTCTCCATTCAGTCTTATGGCTGCACCAAGTTGAATGTGATGTACACCAACGATCCGGACTCGATGAAGCTCTGCCTCACCGAGTTCAAGCAGTACCTATAGGACGAGAAAGCACAAGGTTGCAGGACTAGACCTTGTGCCCATCCATTCATCTCCTGACAGGGACCAGCGGATCGCCATCGCCCAGGTATGTGTGCGGGATGAGGTTCTCATCTACCACTTCTATAGGGCCATCAGAAGTTCTGGAGCATTCGCCCGTTTCATCGGCAGCGCCGACTGCACCTTCGCTACGGTGGAGAGAAGGAAGAACACGACAATTCGGCCATCTGGTGCAACAATCTTGATGACATCTAGAAGCAATACAAGATCATCAACAACGGGCAGGAGAAGGACTCCGTGGTTGACCTCGCCGAGACCATCATCGACCCCTGATATGCACATGAAAGAAGACAATGATACCAAGGACCTGAACACGTGGGAGGTACATCTGAATCTAGCCTACATAACCTATGCGGCCAAGGACGCATACGCATGCTACGACATGTACACGCAGATCTTGGACATGAGGGCGTGTCTGCTTCCCGTAACCGACGAGTACATGGACAACCACAGCGTCATGATCAAGCATGCCAGGAAGGTCTAGATGTTGTACTTTATCTATTTATAAGCACCTTTATCATCTTAGTGTTTCATGCATTATCGTATGTGTCGTAATTATCTGTTTTGTTCGAAATATTTCTTTTAAGAACCCATTAACCTGTTTGCTTTTTTTAGTGGCTATTTGCTTATGTATGTAACTAGTTCACTTGTGCGTTACAAAAAAACTAGTTCACTCGGCTGCTGTGCTTTGAATCTCCTTCCTCCCAACATATTCCCCTCCTCAGGTGGACCCAGCAGGTCTCGTACACAGACATATGGGACCAACCACCTATCCATTTGTATTTCCTTATTTTGTTCAATCTTTCGTCCTCTTCCTATACAATGGCTGGCCATCATAGTCTATGGCGTTGGCTAGGCCATCCCTCTACTACCACACATTGTCCGTCGGCGGCGGCTCCACCAGCCCACCCTGCACCCGAACAAGTCAACCCTCGTAGTCCCCTCCGCCTGTGTCTTCCCCCGCTTCGGTTCGTTCGGTCCAAGGTCTCGACGCCGTCCTCTGCCTCGGTGCTCTAGCCGCGGCGCCGCCGTCTGTCGTTCCCAACATGGTTAGCAAAACAAGAGGAATCGGGAGACAACTGTTCGTCGAGAGGCTGGCAGTCCCGGGCCCACCAGGTCCATGGCCTAGGTTTTGTTGTTTAACATGGGCAGCCCACGACATGTTTCAACATTTTTTTGGATCCAGCAGGTATCAAGCGGCCTCTGGGCCTACCAACCTAGCTTGTCTATAACATCAACAAGCCAAGTTATGTTTGTTTTTTCAAGACAACACACAGCTCAGTTCTATTTTTCTATAAGAATGCAAAATTGAACCTATATTTATATCTTATTCTATTATATATATATATTAGAAACAACATAAGTTTCCGTTAAACCTGTCGTTCGTCCAACCATTTTATAGACCTTCCCACTTCCTTTATTTTTTGTTTTCATTAATCCTATATCTGAATTTTCTCCCACTTTCTTTTTTGATGTAAACTGAGTTTTCTCCTAGTACTTTTCCCTAGAACCAACTCAACTGTCCCACGTCTAGCCTAAAAAATAATAATACCCCACGTACTATTAACTCATCAAATTTAAATGATATTTTATTTTGTAAGTTGAAAGTTCTTACAAGAAAATATTAATAATTCTTTATATATAACTTGGCAAGTTAACTCCTACTGATTGCGTACATAAGCTTTCAAAGATTTTACTGACCAATGCTGTAATAGACGTCCAATCATGTGTTTATGTTTTTATAACATTTCTCCATCTATCCCAACATGATATTTTCACCCAGCCCAGCAAGTCCGCGGATTTCAAGAAAATGAAATGGGCTTTAAATTCTACCATATATATAAACGGGTTGCATAGATGCTACATCATTGTTTCACCCAACCCACCAAATGGAATAACAAAACAAATGGACTGGCTGACATGTGGGCCAGTAGGTCGAAGCCTAAGAAGGCGTTGGATTTACATCCAACGGCCGGCATTCTTCTTCAATCTCTCATCTTCTTCCCCCAGCGCTGACGGGACCGCCTGCTCTAGCCTCCAGCATCCAGCGGCGTTGTTTTACGCTCCTCAGCGAAACGCTAGCCCGCCGACGGCCAGGCCATCCCTCCGCTCCTCACCTCCTGTTATTCTCTACCGTGTGTAGGCCCACCCCGCACCCGAACCAGTCAAGTTTTCCACTCCACTCCGTCTGCGACTCCACTGCTGCGTCTTCCCATCACTAGGTCGTTCCAGTCTGGGGCCTCACCACCGTCCATCGCCTCGGTGCGCTCGGCGCGGCTGGTCAACATACGAGAGTCATCAGAAGAGGACTGTAACTGGAGAGCCTAACGACTGGGACCCACGAGGTCCATGATCGCACGCAAGGAAAGTTCCTCCTTATTACGCACTGTACGTGGACTGTACGTGGGAAGGGCTTTTGTATATCGCGAAAAACCGTTCCCCCCGCTGACAGGTCGGACCCACCAGCTATATCTTCGCACGCAAGGAAGTGCCTCCTTATTACGCACAAAAAAATGAATACCCCCTGCTAGCTGGGACCCACCATAGTGGGTGGCTGACTTGTGGGCCTACTAAGTTGACGGGGACGGATGGGTTTGTTAACTTAGTCAATTTGAACGATTCTAGCTCCAATGACCGTACGATGTCCATCCAACGGCCATAGTGCTTCTTCAACCTCTAGTCTTCTTGCTCCAGCCGCCCAAAGCTGCGCCGGTCGTGCCGCATGCTCCTGCCTCTCGTGGCCGGCTGTGATGCCGCGGAGGCCTCACCGCCCCTACTACTCCCACCGCTGGCCAGGGCATCCCTCTACTCACCCACACCCCCTGTTATTCTGCGGGAACGGTAGCCTCACGCCACAGCCGAACCAGTGAACCCTCGTACCCCTCTCCGCATGGGCATCCACTGCCACGTCTTCCCCGGCTCCGCATCGTCCCCTTCCTAGGCCTCACCATCGTCCCGCCTTGGTGCTCTCGGCGCGCGTGGTCAATGTGGTCAACGACCGACTTCCATCGGAAGAGTACTGTACGTGGAGAGGCTGACAGCTTGGTCCACGGCCACAGCCCAGTTTTTTGTGATTTGCCAAGTAAGTCGCTTTGTTAGGCCTGTTGGGCTGCAAATCTTTCAAGACAAGGAGAGCTTCATTCGGCTGGCCAAGAAAATGGCCTATCAGTAATGAGAAATGGGCTGTACATTTTTAAAACACATCAAACCGGCAATTAGTTTCAAATTTCTTTTTTTCATTTCAAGATTTTAAATTTCATTGATTTTTATGCGTGGAAAATTTGTTGGATTTTATATTGATATACATTTATTTTTAAAATCAGTTTGAATTTGACTCGAAATTTCGGGATTAAAAATAGTTCAGACTGCACCGAAATACGCAAAAATTCATATAATTTTTTAACCGTGGCCACAATATGGGCTGTAATGCTAACAAAAATAATATCGGCTCCAAAAAAACCTTAAGAATTAGCAAATAGGCTGTAAATTATTAGAAATAATGGCATATGGGATGTATGTTGTTTTCCACAGATTTGAGGCTTTCCTAAAAAAGGTTGACGCACAAGCAGTGACTGTTGGATTTCTATCCAACGACCGTCGTGCTTCTTCAATCTCTGCTCTTCCTGCTCCAGCTGCTCAAACAAGCGTCGGCGGGACTACCTGCTCCCTCCTCCCCGCGGCCGGCTGTGCTCCGCCCGACCGTACTCCCATCGCTGGCCTAGCCATCCCTCTACTCACCCACACCTGCTGTTATTCTCCGGTGACGGCAAACGAACTAGTAAACTCTCGTACAGTCGTACTCCCCTCCGCGTGGGAAACAACTGCCGAGTCTTCCCTGCCTCCGTGTCGTTCCCTTCCTAGGCCTCACCGTCGTCCACCGCCCTGGTGCTCTTGGCGTAGCCTGGTCAATGACCGACATGCATCTGAAGTGGACTGTACGTGGAGAGGCTAACAGCCAGGTCCACGGCTGCGCGCAAGGAAACGCCTCCTTATTACGCGCAAAATAATGATTCCTCCACCTAACATTTGGGACCCACCGAAAGGGCCTCTGTATTTCATGAAACAACATTACTGCCACTGACAGCTTGGACCCACCAGCTATATCTTCGCACGCAATGAAGTGCCTCCTTATTACACACACAAAAAATGAATACCCCCCCTGCTAGCTGGGACCCAGTATAGTGGCAGCCTAACTTGTGGGCCTACTAAGTTGACGGGGACGGAGGGCTTTGTCAACTTAGTCAATATGCACGATTCTAGCTCCAGTGACCGTACGATGTCCATCCAATGGCCGTAGTGCTTCTTCAACCTCTGGTCTTCATGCTCCGGCTGCCCAAACCAGCGCCGGTCATGCCTCGTTCTCCTACCTCCCGTGGTTGGCTGCTATGTGGCGGAGGCCTCATCGCCCCCTACTACTCCCAACGCTGGCCAGGCCATCCCTCTACTCACCCACACCCCCTGTTATTCTGCGGCAACGGCAACCTCACACCACAGCCTCTACACGTGGGCATCCAGTGTCGCGTCTTCCCCGGCTCCACGTCGTGCCCTTCCTAGGCCTCGCCGTCGTCCACCGCCCTGGTGCTCTCGGCGCGGTGTTGTCAACGTGGTCAAGGAATGACTTCCATCGGATGTGGACTGTACGTGGAGAGGCTGATAGCTGGGTCCACGACCGCAGCAAGGAAGTGCCCCCTTATTACGCAGAAAATAATTATTCCTCCGCCTGACAGCGGGGACCCACCGGACGGGCCACCTTATTTCACGAAAAAATCGTTCCCCCCTGACTGCTGGGACCCACCAGCTACATCTTCGCACGCAAGGAAGTGCGTCTGGGCAAAAAACGATTCACCCCCTGACTGCTGGGACCCACCAGCTACATCTTCACACGCGAGGAAGTGCCTAACAGTCGGGACCCACCTGGTAGAAGCGTACGTAGAGTTGTCATTCTGGTCGCAAACGTGTACGTACATACTGGTCGATGTAGAGGCGCGCACGTGTCGTTGTAGAGGCGCGCACGTAGCATATACAGGTATGTACAGCGGCCAGTGTGCAAGAACGAAAATATGGCCACGTACGTACATACGGGCAGGGTCTCGAACGCCTACTCGCGCATATGTATGGCCAGGGCTCGTGTGAATGGCTGGGTCGGAACGGAGAAACAGCGTTGTTGTTGTGTTCATGGGGAGCCAACCGGCTGGGTCGGAACGGAATGCGTCGTTGTGTTCATCGGGAGGGCTTGGATGGAACTGCCGATGGAAACGAGCCCTGGCGTACTGTGGAACAGAGGAAACGACCTTCTGTTAGATCGGCCATGTTCGTAACGGGATTTTGTTCATTGGGAGGGGTCTGGCATACCCCAAAATGGAGGAAACGGACCTCCTACGGTCGAAACGGGGGTCATGTTGATTGGGAGGGGTGTGGCATACCGCAAAACGGAGGAAACGGACTTGTGTTGGAGCGCTACGGTCGAAACGGGGGTCCTGTTCATCGGGAGGATGCGGCGTACAGCGAAACGGGACTCCACGGGATACTTTTCATCTCCACCGTCGACCCCCTCCAGCCTCCACGGGCTACTGTTCATCCATCGTCGACCTCCTCTAACTTCCACCTGTGATTGTTCATCCACGGGCTCCTGTTCATCCAGCCTCCACCGCGCGCTACTCCACCGGCTATTGTTCAACCAGCCCTCTCCACGGGCTCCTGTTCAACCACCCCTCCACAGGCTACTGTTCATCCAGCCCTCCACCGTCTACTGTTCATCCTGCCCTCCACGGGGTGGTCTTGTTCATCCGCCCTCCATGGGGTCCTGTTCATCCAGCCCCAACCGGCTCGATCGATCGGGGTCCTATTCATCCAGAGGCAACACCACGGGGTCCTGTTCATCCACCCCCACCGGGAACTGTTCATCCAAACCCCCCAGCAACGCTCACTGTTCATCCAGAGGCAGCATCGATCGGCTTCAGTTAGCAGCAGTAGCGAAGGAATCGCTCGATTGGGTTCAGCTAACACCCATCGATCGATCGCTCCGGTTCAGTAACGCGTAGCCTGTAGTGCAATCGCTTGTGTTTAGTTAGAGCCCAACGCCTCGCTCAGGTTCAGTTAGAGCCCAATGCCTCGCACCCACGCGCGTGCGTGTATGAGAGAAACGCGCATTGCTCGGCCCCGACCACCCACCGTAACCGGGAACACCCCGATATTTTCCTCGCCCTCGCTTCTACCACGGTTTTTTCCGTCATGGACGGCCCAAAGAATCTCATGCAGCTGTGTCTTTGGCCCGCCCAGGACGAAAAGCCCATTTTCTGTCATGATTTTTTGTCATAGAAGTAGGAGCCCACCACATCTATGATGATATTGGGTTTTGTCACAATTAGCGTCATAGAAGTGTCATAAGTATGACCGAAATTTTTTCGTTCGGCCCAAAATGTCATGGATGTGACTTTTTTTGTAGTGATGTAGTTGACATCGTATTTGTGGCAAGGCCACCATGCTTAATTTTTCATACATGTCACTCTTGATTCATCGCAATCCCGGTACACCGCCGGAGGCATTCACATAGAGTCATATTTTGTTCTAAGTATTGAGTTGTAATTCTTGAGTTGTAAAGTAAAAAGAAGTGTGATGATCATCATTATTAGAGCATTGTCCTAGTGAGGAAAGGATGATGGAGACTATGATTCCCCCACAAGTCGGGACAAAACTCTAGACGAAAAAAGGGAAAAGAGGCCAAAAAAAAGAAGGCCCAAATAAATAAATAAAATGATGAGAGAAAAAGAGAGAAGGGACAATGTTACTATCCTTTTTCCACACTTGTGCTTCAAAGTAGCACCATGATCTTCATGATAGAGAGTCTCCTATGTTGTCACTTTCATAAACTAGTGGGAATTTTTCATTATAGATGGGCTTCCTCAAATGCCCTAGGTCTTCGTGAGCAAGCGAGTTGGATGCACACCCACTTAGTTTCTTTGATGAGCTTTCATATATTTATAGCTCTAGTGCATCCGTTGCATGGCAATCCCTACTCCTTGCATTGACATCAATCGGTGGGCATCTCCATAGCCCATTGATTAGCCGCGTCAATGTGAGACTTTCTCCCTTTTTATCTTCTCACACAACCTCAATCATCATATTCTATTCCACCCATAGTGCTATGTCCATGGCTCGCGCTCATATATTGCGTAAAAGTTGAAAGAGTTTGAAAAGGCTAAGTATGAAATAATTGCTTGGCTTGTCATTGGGGTTGTGCATGATGAGAGCATTTTGTGTGAAGAAAATGAAGCATGGCCAAACTATATGACTTTGTAGGGATAAGTTTTCTTTGGCTATGGTATTTTGATAAGACATAATTGCTTGATTAGCATACTTGGAGTATTACTATTTTATGTCAACAATAAAATTTTATCTTGAATCTTTCGGATCTGAACATTCAAGCCACAATATAGAAAAATACATTGAAGAATATTCTAAAAAGCATTCCACATCAAATTTTTTGTTTTTATCATTTACCTACTCGAGGACGAGCATGAATTAAGCTTGGGGATGCTGATATGTCTCCAACGTATCTATAATTTTTTATTGTTCCATGCTATTATATTATCTGTTTTGGATGTTAATGGGCTTTATTTTACAGTTTTATATTATTTTTGGGACTAACCTATTAACCGGAGGCCCAACCCAAATTGTTGTTTTTTTCCTATTTCAGTGTTTCGCAGAAAAAGAATATCAAACGGAGTCCAAACGGAGTGAAACCTTCGGGAGCGTGATTTTTGGAACAAACGTGATCCAGAGGACTTGGAGTGGACGTCAAGCAACCAACGAGGTAGCCACGAGGCAGGGGGCGCACCTACCCCCCTGGGCGCGTCCTCCCCCTCGTGGGCCCCTCATGGCTCAACCGACCTACTTCTTCCTCCTATATATGTTCACATGGCCCGAAAACAACCAGGAGCACCACGAAACCCTATTTCCACCGCCGCAACCTTCTGTACCCAAGAGATCCCATTTTGGGGACTTTTCCGGAGCTCCGCCGGATGGGGCATCGATCACGGAGGGCCTCTACATCAACTCCATGGCCCCTCCAATGATGTGTGAGTAGTTTACCTCAGACCTTCAACTCCATAGTTATTAGCTAGATGGCTTCTTCTCTCTCTTTGGATTTCAATACAAAGTTCTCCTTGATTCTCTTGGAGATCTATTCGATGTAATCTTATTTTGAGGTGTGTTTGTCGAGATCCGGTGAATTGTGGGTTTATGATCAAGTTTTCTATGAAAAATATTTGAATGTTCTCTAAATTCTTTTATGTATGATTGGTTATCTTTGTAAGTCTCTTTGAATTAGTAGTTTGGTTTGGCCTACTAGATTGATCTTTCTTGCAATGGGAGAAGTGCTTAGCTTTGGGTTCAATCTTGCGGTGCTCGATCCCAGTGACAGTAGGGGAAACGACACGTATTGTATTGTTGCCATCGAGGATAAAAAGATGGGGTTTATATCATATTGCATGAGTTTATCCCTCTACATCATGTCATCTTACTTAAAGCGTTACTCTGTTCTTATGAACTTAATACTCTAGATGCATGCTGGATAGCGGTCGATGCCGTGGAATTGTCACGGCAGATGTCCTAGTGTGAGGACTTAGTAGTGAGGCCATCACATCTTTATGGCAGCTTGAGAGGGGTTGATCGGGATCGAGAGACGCAACACAAGACAAGGATTTAGACAGCTTCGGGCCCCGGGAAACATCATCCGGTAATAGCCCTGCATGTTGTTTGTGGCTAGGTCTCATTATGCTCATGAGGGAGATGCAACATAAGCCATCTCTCCTCTAGTTGTCTCTAGCCTTAGCTATTATTTTCTACCTCTCTTGGGGTGCCCTGCCCCTCCTTATATATGTTGAAGGGGCGGGTTACATGACTAGTCCTATTAGGATTAGGATTACTCTATTACAAGTGGAGTCCTAGTCTTGCTTCCTTTGTAGGAGAATATTCTTATGTCTTTCCTCTTAATCTGGCCCATCATAACATGAGCCGGCCTTCTGGGACTTGGGCCTTGTCATCCATCTGAAACACCCGCTGGGTCACCAATGAGTCTTCCGGCTCGTGAGTCGTCACACCAGTGAGCCGCCAGACACGTGAGTCGCCAATCCTCTGGCGGGTTACCAATGAAACGTCAAGTCCGGCCGGGTCATATATCCAGCCGGGTAATACCGCGGGGTATATCCCCGACATTATCCCCCAGTTTAATTTAGATTTATCCATGTTAAACTTATGCTGTAAACAAAACACAAGAACAAATTTAACAGGTTGTGCTCCGGGTTAAATATTCTTGTAAGCCGGCACCTGATCATCCTTAAGTCCTTGACATTTTCTCCTAGAAAATCCGGGTCAATATGCCAGCTTCATAATCCATTTGCTGACATTGGCTCTTGTAAAGAAATATTATAAGAAATAATCCATTTGAGTCGGCCTTCAATGCTCTGATTTGAAAAAATATTGGTCTTGAAATATTCAATTGATATTCAGCTGGCTTAAAGATGTAGATCATGCCGATTTATGATTGCCAAAATTGTCGGGTTATAAACAAATGATGTCAGGTCATGTAATTGTTGCTGATGACGGGTTAATCTTATGATGAAGCCGGGTCATAAACTTTGCAGATTTCTCCGATAATAATATAATACCTGATTTGCTCAAAACTGAGAATTTTGAAGTTATTCCTCCCTTATATGCATATAACCTATAGCCCCCAAGTGTCGGGTTGTCATGCTTGCAGCAACCTGGGACTTGTAATTGCCTTGTGCTCATAAAAATTTCAACCAGTGTAGCCCCCAAGGGCCGGATCATTATGCAATAATGAGCAGGGACTTTGTAAATAAGATCATATAAACTTGAGCAGCAATGTGTAGCCCCCAAGGGCCGGCTCAGTAAGATATTACTGAGTTGGGACTTTGTATATGATTCATTGATAATAACATCATATGATGTAATCTCCACCATGGGGCTTGAACCCACGTCCACAAGGTTAAGAGCTTTGTACTCTACCAACTGAGTAGTGGATATTTCAATATAATGGACCGAGGCTTGTGTACCTTGAATTTTTGACAGGACCAAGTGGTAGCCCCCAAGGGCCGGCTCATTACAATGGGATGAGTCGGGTCTTCAATAAGTTGATCAAAAAATGACTTTACATTAGCCCCCAAGTGCCATGGTGCATGCTGACAGTGACATGGGACTTGCATATTTGATGTAATCTCAATTTGAATAATGTAGCCCCCAAGTGCCGGGTCGTAAGCCTGCAGCGACTCGGGACTATTCCCTCCATTGTAAAAATAAATCATGTCCATTAATAAAATAATAACCATTGCGCTGAAGCAACTTTGAAGACCTCCATCATAATATTGGCTATTGATAACCATAATAAAAATTCAGCCATGTTGGCTATTAAAGATTTGAATAATATAATCTGGTTTGTAAAACCGGTTCCTGTGATATGGAATCGTACTGCCGGTTTAGGATACCTGTGCAGTAAGGGTGATAACCCAATCTTTAGAAGCCAAAACTTCCAAATGTTTATGATTGTCACATATGGCGACTTATCATCCAAAGTCAAGTCGGTTTAATCGAAACCACACATATGCTTCAGATATGAACAAAAAGGTCTCAAGACAAAACCAAAGGTTTTCAAAAAACTTAAGCCAAACAGAGAAAAAATAAGGCTTCTGATTCGAATACGATTAATAAACCGGACCAAAAGGGGTTAAGCTAGGATTCGAATATGATCATGAAGCCCCCTAATGGTTTTGGCTTTGCATCGATCAAGAGGGTACCGACAGCTATGTTCTCTTTGGTTCGAATACGACCTATGGTTAAACAGGAAGCCCCCAAATGACCTTGAGCGTTTTTAACGACTCTGATTTGAATACGATCAAAGTCGGACACAAAAGGGGTTAAGCTATGATTCGAATACGATCAAGAAGCCCCCTAGTGGGTTTGGCATTGCGCCGATCAAGAGGGTACCGAGAGCTATGTTCTCTTTGGTTCGAATACGACCTATGTTTGAACAGGAAGCCCCCAAATGACCTTTTAAACTAGGGAACCTATGTTTGAGTTGTGCCTTGCAATAGACTCTCTTTGGTCCCTTTAATTTTTCCTGAGAACTCGAGCTTTGCGAGAGATAAATTTTTCTTGAACCAAATGTTAAACCGGATATTGAGAGCTCCAAAGCTTTGTGGGAGACAGATTTCCCTTGAACCGGATTTTGAACTGGAATCTTCATTTGAGCCGGATATTTTCGGACGACCTTTAAATTCTTATCAATATAGAAGTAGTCTACGGGGCCGGGTTATTTTTCCCTCCAATGACCCGGAGTTCTTGATTATTGATACTGGCTAATTTTTCCGAGTCATGCCATTGTAGCCCCCGAGTCTTAAGACGACCTGAGGAGTTGTCTTGAGATTCTCCATATTTGACCGTGATATAAACCGGTATGAGTCCATCAACAACTCAGTGATATAATTTGTCCTGCATTGGAGAACTTGCAAGCCAAAGTAATTGCTCTTTTTTTCAAGAAAGCAATATATAATATAAAAATATACTGGATGGATTTCACCTGATATGTTGAGCCAGAAATTATCCACCGCGGAGTTGATGATCACCATGGTGAAGCTGAAATCAATCAAGGATGAACCGGTCATGGTGTTGTAAGTCGGTGCGGACGGGGAGAGTCGGCAGTGGTGTTGTAAGCCGGTGCGGACAAGAGAGTCATCCGCGACGTTGGAAACGGCACAGACGCAGACAATTTTAGCCATGGGCACGGACAATGAGTCAGTTTAATGTAGTGGGGATGGCAACTTGCGCAGGACGAGCGCTAGTGCAAAAATAACACTTGCTCATGCCCCTTTTATGACACTTTTTGTAAGGAATAATGGTCCTGCAAAAAAATATCATAGACTAAGTAATTGTTCTTTGATGAAAACAATATGTGTTAATAAAATAAATTTGTATGAATATCACCTGATTTGTTCGGATAACGGATAATCCGTTCAATGCGATAAAGGTGGCTCAGGTGGCTCCGGCAGCTCAATATAACCCCGGTGGCTTAACGCGTTAGGGGTGGCTCAGGCTCAACGCGGCCCGTCCGCGGCGCTCAAATTGTTGTTGTAAGCCGGCCACGGCATTGCAAGCCAGCGTAGACGGGTGAGTCAATCGCGGGCATTATCCCAGCGAGTTGATGTAGATCGAGCTGTACGGGCGACAGCTTTCACACACCCATTCAACAGTAAGCGAGCGCAGACGCTAGTGCATGATGATGCTGACGCACACTACATAAGAACAGCATGTCACCACCTTTATAATTAATCATTGTCCTGCATATAAAAAATACAGCAAGGCAGAGTAGTTGTTTGCCAAAAATAAATCAACATGTACTTAAAAAATATAGGATAAATATCACCTGATGTTTTGTCCGGCGAACACGAACACTGACGCTGGATAATGTAAGATCAGTGCGTCTCCTCTGACCTCCTCTGTTTTACCTAGGGAACCATGCCATGCATCACTGGATAATCTGATCCTTTGCTGACATTGTCTCGTTGGATGTAACGACCATCACTCCCAGTTGGAAATTGAACCGTGTGTGAGGTATTAGAAGTGCATTGAAAGTAAATAGTATATGCATGTGATTAACACTCTAGCCGCATAATCCATGCACGTAGCAGGTTTTCTCCTCCTACTCTCTAAGCAGAGGATCTATAAGCAGCTCTGTCAATAATATCTCATCCATCATCAGAGGCGGACTCAAACACCCCGTACAACTTGTGATCGTTGCAGTTAAAGAGAAAAAAAGGAGCATCCCTTGTTTGACATTGTCAACAAAAAAGGCAAGTCTGAAAATCGTCGAATCCAAAGAACTCCTTTGCGCTAGTGTTGCACATGAAAATCCCACATGCCATGTCAGTGTCTTGCCCGAAAGAGAACCATATCATGCAAATGATCCGGCACCTCACAGCACCGACGGGCGAGGGCACAGCGCAGCAGGTGGACACCCGCCCGAGGACGGGGCCGACTTGAAGC
This sequence comes from Triticum dicoccoides, assembly GCF_002162155.2. NCBI lineage: Eukaryota > Viridiplantae > Streptophyta > Magnoliopsida > Poales > Poaceae > Triticum > Triticum dicoccoides. The sequence continues at coordinate 552,979,407 of NC_041382.1, forward strand.
GGCGAGGCGGATGGACATGGTTGCGGGGATGACTCTAGCTTGTAGGCGGGAGATAGAAGTGACAGCGGGCCGACGACTCAGGAGTGGAGCTAAGCAGGTCAACGGGGCCGGTTACGGCGGTTGACGCCGAGGAAATGGAGGCTCGCAGGTGTAGTGGTCAGGTCGTGCTATCGGAGATGAGGGCGGCTCAAAGCCACGGCGGAGACGGCCGCGAGGCAGGGCCGGCTTGAGACGCGGGCGCAGGTGAGGTCACGGAGGCATGGGCCGCGAGGGCGGCTCAAAACGAGGCCGAGTAGCGGTTGCTCATGGCGACGTGAGATGCGGGGTGCCGAGCATGTTGGAACGGAACGATGGCTTAGCAGCATTTTAAGATGGAGATGGCAACCTGGAGCTGCGGTGGGCAGCTGAGGACGACTCGGGCAGAATAGGTGACAGCGACTCGGAGCATATCCAAGCGAAGGCGAAGCTGAGACGGGCTAGCGCAGCCGTGACAGTGGCTCGGAGCAACAGAGGCAGAAGGCGGATCCGTAGAGCCGGCACGAAGGAGCAGCAGAATCGGAGGCAGAGCCACAGAACCAGCGTGAAGGACGCTGTAGATGGCCAGAGCGGCCAACCGGTCCGGGCGCGCGGCTGTGGAGATGAGGGTACGCGGTCGGCTCGTCCTCTCTGGTGAGGGCAGGCCTAGAAACGGATCTGGAGCGAAACAGTCGTACCCACGACCCAATCCTACTCTAGGTCGTAGTTGACCCGCCACATTATTTTTTCTTCAATCGATGGAAACTGAGGGAAATACTTACGCTCCTTTGCTGCATCACCCTTTCCTCTTCAAGAAAAAACCAATGCATGCTCAAGAGGTTGCAGTAGGCGGGGCAGTTCCACCTAGTCGGTTCGACAGAGACGCCAGAAGATGAGGGAGTAGGCTGCTGCAAATGTAGGGCTGTGTGATTTGACAACGAGTTACTACTGGACAGGTGGGGCTCGTTGATTTCATTTGCCATTATCATTTTAACTGCGGCGTTACGACCGGCATGAGTCTCCCGATTCCTGACCACCTCCATACAGGTGCCTCTCCCGATGCTTCACCATGTTGAGGCCGGCTCTTGCATGAGAGCCCACTCCTCCACTTTTTCCTTGCCTCTTTCCCCCACATATGCAAAAATGCCATGTAAAGCGGGCTTATAGCCCACTATTGTACTTGATCCTATAGGTGCTAAGCCTTCCACATAGGCATAAAGTCTGATGTGGCAAGTTAATTAAGAAGAGAGATACTAGTTTGGTGACCCCAGGAAGAAATGGTGCTAAGCGCGTGTACCTAGATGAAGCAAACTTAGCAACAAAAAACTAAGCACCTATTCATTGGGGACTTGATTTGCTAAGTCATTTAATGCCCATAGCACCTCATCTAAGCACCATTTCATTGGAAGAGGTCACTCCTTGGCAATTGCAATAAATACTATGAATAAAGAGATAGAGAGAAGTAAACAAAAAATACTCTTATAGCCAACCTTATAGATAACCTTGTTGTAGTATGAGTGACTAAGTGATGACTATGTATGACATGCCAACATCAGATAGCCTAATGCACTGTGTTAAATCTCCAAGGGCGCGACCGCGCGAGCGAGGCAACGGTCATGCTAGGCGCGACCATGATACGGGCTGCTGACAACCCTTGGATCTGAGATCGAACGGTCGCATGCTAATTTGCTAAAAATTTGCAGAATAACCCTCTAGGATAGGATATTCACCTAGAGGTTTAGAATCACGCCATGCAACCATTTGATCTCAGATCCAAGGGCTGCCTTGATCGCTTCATACGCATGTTCGAAAACTCAAATGATGAGTGGGTCGCTGGGCTAGATGCAAGGTTGTCAGAATTGCGATTTTGAATCGGATCGGAGCTCCAATGGCAGGATCGCAAATCGTAGAATCTTCACTATCAGGATCGTAGAAACGTAGATTCTATGAACGAAAATCGTACAATCATAGGGGTTAGTTTGGATCGTAAAGTCGTAGAATCGTACAATAGAATCGCGATTCTGACAACCTTGGCTAGATGTTGAGTACACCATAGTCCTGGGAAAAGAGAAGAATCTAAATGAGGAAGAGAGGAAGAAGCCCGCCGTGATCCAGGTTTGCGTGCATGACTTATTCTTGGGCTACCACATATGCCATGCCAACGTTGAGTGCGAGGAATTTAAGAAGTTCCTCAAGGGCGGCCGAGTCAAATTTGTTATTGTAGACTTTACGAACGACATAAGAGTCCTGGAACGGATAGGCCTCGTTATAGGCAAACCCTTCGACCTCCGGAATAATGGGCTGGTGTCCTCCCGTGATAAGCCTTCAATGCTGACCCTAGTAGGAGCTATGGTTCATCCTTCATACGATAAACAGAAGAAACCTCCGCACACGTTTCATCGTGCGTGGCAGTGGAATGTACTAGATATAGACCACATCCACTACGGTGCAATGGATGGCTACCTTTGTTTCAATATCTACAAGGGTTGGACGAAGAGCAAGAGCCAAGTGTGCGGTTTAAGCAAAGAAGTATCGGCCAAGAGGAAGAGGGACAAGGACGAAGTCGAGGACGTGGACGAGGACTCCGAGTAAGGTGGCAGTGTCATTGCTCATGGTGGTTCTAATGCAGTGTCTACCAGATTAGTTGCTTAGTTTAATTTCTGGTGTGCTTAGTTTTATTTGAGGGGTGTGTTGTGCTGGGCCCCCAGCAGAACTATGTTATGTTTCTTCTCGTTACTTTGACTCTTTAGTACGTACATACTAGTATTTCTTACAACTCATCTTTTAGTTGGTATAGTACTACGACTACCACTCGTTTCTTCGCATTATATACGTACAATATATATGGCCAATATCATATAGCCAGCCGTTTATTTATCAAAGAATTTCAGGGTGCTTAGTTTTGTCAAAGAATTTCAGGGTGCTTAGTTTTATTTGAGGGGTGTGTTGTGTTGGACACCATTATTGTGACTCAAATCTCTTTTGCCATGTTATAATGACATAAATACCGATGGAGCAACATGCCAGCTCTCCCTCTATCTTACTACAGTAAAATAAAGTGTGGGGCCTACTTGATCCCAATAGCATTCTTATTTTCCTGCAAAATTGTTTGCTTGGTTACTCCTGACAAGCGGTGCCACACTTATCATTGTGAGAATCGGCTTATTTTTGTCATGTAACATGGTCAACGGGTTTGGCATGAAAATCACAATGTCTAATGGCATTTTTGAGCAAACATCTAACTTAACGATGGCATTTTTGAGATATCTAATTGCATTTTTGAGCAGGCATCTCATGGATCGATGGCAGTTTTGAGTAGTTGTAACTTCTAATGGAAAAACTGAGTAGTGATACACAACTAGTTGGATAGCTTGTTGTAGTATTAGTATAAGAAAAAGCAAGTCCTCGTATGTGAGCCACTGTGCACATGGGCGAGGGAGAAGGCGTGTAGTAGTAAAATCAAGCTTCTCCTCGTTGTACGAGTTGACGCGACACATCATAGCACTGGCCCCACATGGTTGCCTCTAAACTTGGCTGAAAGACCCGTAGTGTAGAATACTCCATTTTCTACAACCTCTAACATTTACCCCACCACAAATTAAAATATACATTCTTGTCTTGACCAGATGAGCATGCAAACTACAATCAGTAGGATGACAGGTAGGGCCAGAAGATTATTTTAATAAAAAAGCATGGAGCCGACCCCAACGATTTTAAGCTTACAGGCACGGTACACGCTATCCTAGACTACTCTACACATGAAACTGCCAAACGAGTGTCCGAGCTACGCTTGGCTCTTCGCCTCTTCGGGAAGTCGAACAATGATGGACTACTACTGCAGTGGAGGAGTACTACAGTATGCTTCTAGCCATCTGACACCGATTGAACTGCTACATGTCCACCGCGTGCGGGAGGGAGAGCGTGTAGTGAATGAAAGCTTCTCCAAGTCCTGCCATCCACCACGCTCATGGGCGAGGGAGGGACGCAGCTTCATTGACTTACTGATCTTGCCTATGCGTGCATGACAGGTGGGCCCAATAGGCGGGTGGCCCACCTGTCATGCAGCCAAAGGCAGGTGGAGCCACCGGAGCTCAGTCCGCGAGGGAGTGGGCGTTGTAGTAATCAAACTTCTCAATCTTGTACAAGTTGACGTGACACATCAAAGCACCGCACTCGATATATTTCAATAATTTGCGTTTACCGATGCATGTCGTCACTCTCCTTTTGATACTTGCATGTGTTGATTTAATGCACCTTGAAGTAGTATGAATATTATGTGACGGTAAAGCTTTGTAATGCCCCGACCCTAATAAAGTGAGAGATGGTTGTGCACGAGGAGGACGAGATCACGCAGACGGAAAACACTACAAAAAAAGACACATCAGTGACATTTTGGGCCGAACGAAATTTTTTCTGTCATACTTATGACACTTCTATGATGATAATTGTGACAAAACCCGGTATCATCATAGATGTGGTGGGCTCCTACTTCTATGACAAAAATCATGACAGAAAATGAGTTTTTCATCCTGGGCGGGCCGGAGACACAGCTACATGACATTCTTTGGGCTGTCCATGATGAAAAACCGTGGTAGAAGCGAGGGCGAGGAAAATATCGGGGTGTTCCCAGTTACGGTGGGTGGTCGGGGCCGAGCGATGCGCGTTTCTCTCGTACACGCACGCGCGTGGGTGCGAGGCGTTGGGCTCTAACTGAACCCGAGCGAGGCGTTGGGTTCTAACTGAACCCCAGCGATTGCACTATAGGCTACGCGTTACTGAACCTGAGCGATCGATCGAGGGTTGTTAACTGAACTCGATCAAGCGATTCTTCGCTACTGCTGCTAACTAAAGCTGATCGATGCTGCCTCTGGATGAACAGTGATCGTTGCTGGGGGTTTGGATGAACAGTTCTCGGTGGGGGTGGATGAACAGGACCCCGTGGTGTTGCCTCTAGATGAACAGGACCCCGATCGATCAAGCTAGTTGGGGCTGGATGAACAGGACCCCGTGGAGGGAAGGATGAATAGGACCACCCCGTGGAGGGCTGGATGAACAGTAGACGGTGGAGGGCTGGATGAACAGTAGCCCGTGGAGGGGTGGTTGAATAGGAGCCCGTGGAGAGGGCTGGTTGAACAGTATCCGGTGGAGTAGCGCACGGTGGAGGCAGGATGAACAGGAGCCCGTGGATGAACAGTCGCAGGTGGAGGCTGGAGGAGGTCGACGGTGGATGAACAGTATCCCCGTGGAGGCTGGAGGGGGTCAACGGTGGAGATGAACAGTATCCCGTGGAGTCTCGTTTTGCGGTATGCCACACCTCTCCCGATGAACAGGACCCCTGTTTCGACCCTAGCGCTCCAACACAAGTTTGTTTTCTCTGTTTTGCGGTACGCCACACCCATCCCGATCAACAGGACCCCCATTTCGACCGTAGGAGGCCCGTTTCCTCCGTTTTGTGGTATGCCAGACCCCTCCTGATGAACAGGATCCCGTTTCGACCATGGCCGGTCGAACACAAGGCTGTTTCCTCTGTTCCACGGTACACTAGGCCTCGTTTCCATCGGCTGTTCCGTCCAAGCCCTCCCAATGAACACAGCGACGCATTCTATTTCGACCCAATCGGTTGGCTCCCCATGAACACGACGACGACGTTGTTTCTCCATTCTGACCCAACCATGTACACGATCCCTAGCCATACATATGCGCGGGTAGGCATTCGAGACCCTGCCCGTATGTACGTACGTGGTCATATTTTCTTTCTTGCACACTGGCCGCTGTACGTACGTGTACATGCTACGTGCGCGCCTCTACTACGACACGTGCACGCCTCTACATCGACCAGTATGTACGTACACATTCGCGACCAGAATGACAATGCTACGTACGCTTTGACCAGGTGGGTCCCGACTGTCAGGCACTTCCTTGCATGCGAAGATGTAGCTAGTGGGTCCCAGCAGTCAGGGGGACGAATCATTTTTTTTGCCCGGACGCACTTCCTTGCATGCGAAGATGTAGCTGGTGGGTCCCAGCAGTCAGGGGAAATGTTTTTTTTCACGAAATACGGTCGCCCATCCAGTGGGTCCCTGCTGTCAGGTGGAGGAATAATTATTTTACATGTAATAAGGAGGCACTTCCTTGCGGCCGCCGTGGACCCAGCTGTCAGCCTCTCCACATACAGTACTCTTTCGATGGAAGTCGTTCCTTGACCACGTTGACCACGGCGCGCCGAGAGCACCAGGGCGGTGGACGATGGCAAGCGGTGATGCCTAGGTAGGGGACGACGCGGAGCCGGGGAAGACGCGACAATGGAAGCCCGCGTGGAGAGGAGTACGAGGGTTCACTGGTTATGCTGCATGCGGTGTGAGGCTGGAGTCGCCGCAGGGCCTGGCCAGCAGTGGGAATAGTAGGGGCGTTGTGGCCTCCGCGGCAGCACAGCCGGCCACGGGAGGCAGGAGCATGCGGCACGACCGGCGCTGCTTTGGGCGGCTGGAGCAAGCAGAACAGAGGTTGAAGAAGCACTACGACCGTTGGATGGACATCGTACGATCAGTGGAGCTAGAATCGTTCATATTGACTAAGTTGACAAAGCACTCCATCCCCGTCAACTTAGTAGGCCCACAAGTCAGCCTCCCACCAAGGTGGGTCCCAACTAGCAGGGGGAGTATTCATTTTTCGTGCGTAATAAGGTGGCACTTCCGGTGGGTTCGAGCTGATAGCGGGGGGAACATTTTTTCACAAAATACGATGGCCCATCCAGTGGTCCCAACAGTCAGGGGGGAAATGTTTTTTTCGCCAAATATGGTGGCCCGTCCGGTGGGTCCGTGCTGTCAGGTGGAGGAATAACTATTTTATGTGTAATAAGGAGGCACTTCCTTGTGGCTGCCGTGGACTCAGCTATTAGCCTCTCCACATACAGTACTCTTCCGATGGAAGTCGTTCCTTGACCACATTGACCACGCCGCGCCGAGAGCACCAGGGCGGTGGACGATGGCGAGAGGCGAGGCCTAGGAAGGGGATGACATGGAGCCGGGGAAGACATGGAAGTGGAAGCCCGCGCGGAGAGGAGTACGAGGGTTCACTGGTTCGGTTGCGATGTGAGGCTGCCATCGCTGCAGAATAACAGGGGGTGTGGGTGAGTGGAGGGATGGCCTGGCCAACGGTGGGAGTAGTAGGGGGAGGTGAGGCCTCCACGGCAGCACAGCCGGCCATGAGAGGCAAGAGCAGGCGGCACGACCGGCGCTGTTTTGGGTGGCTGGAGCAAGAAGACCAGAGGTTGAAGAAGCACTACGGCCGTTGGATGGACATTGTATGGTCACTGCAGCTAGAATCGTTCATATTGACTAAGTTGACAAAGACCTTGGTACGCGTCAACTTAGTAGGCCCACAGGTCAGCTTGCGAAACGGTGCACCCCACATGTTAGGGGGAGGAATCATTTTTTGGGCGGGTGAAGCTAGAATATCCGAGATTGAAGAAGAAGCACAACATCCGTTGGATGGACATCGAACGGCCACTGCTGCTAGAACCGTGTGTTGACTATAATAAGTTGACAAAGCCTTGCATACGCATCAACTTCTTGTTTTAGGGGACGCGTCAACTTAGTAGGCCCACAAGTATGTGGCAGAGAACTTATAGCCCATTTGCGATTTGTAAGAATGTACAACCCATTTTTGAATTCTAATCGAATTTACTACAGCCCATTTACAGTTTGTTAAAAGTACAACCCATTTTCTAGCAAGGACAACGATTAATAATTTCAACCAACCGTTCAAGACATAATTCAATAAAATTTCCCACATTTTGATGGGATCCGAAATATTTTTATCCTGAAATTTCTAGTCATATTAAATATAAATTTGTATTACGTAAAAATCTAACAAAACATTGCGCGTGCAACAATTAAAAATTAAGATTTTCAAAATCCATAAATAACATTTTATAAACTAATTTCGTGCTTGGTGCATTTTTTTATAGTTACTACCCAGTTTTTATAATTACATCCCAATTATTATTTTTAAAGCCAATTTTCCTGTTAAGCCTAATGCATCCCTCGTAGGAAAGATTTGTAGCCCAGCGGGGCGGAGAATAACAAGTTGACCTTGCCTAGGTATTCCTCAAAAAAACGTATAGCTGGGCTAGCCATTTTCATCTTGAAAAAAATTAATATCTGGGCTGGATATCTGTCCTGGGCTAGGCGGGCAACAGCCCGCCCAGTTAATACCCTGCTCTCCTCTGAACAACAACGAAAATATCGCCAAGAAAAACTCTGCAGTGCTCACGTCTCAAAAACACAAATACTGCTCGAGCTGCTTGGTCCCAGCTGTCGGCCGCACCTTGTGCAATTCTCTTGTTTAAATTGACTACATAGGTTGACAATGGTGTGGGACCGTGATGTCGGGAAACTAGGAGGAAGCAAAAAAATAGTTGTACATAATAAGGAGGCACTTGTGTACGTACGGCTATGGCCCTAGAGGGCCCCTACTGTCATCCAGTCAAAATAAAGTCATCTCCTGAATCCTCATGTTCATTGACCATGTTAACAATGCTCAGCGCCACAGCGAGCGCAACAACTCGAAGGACAACGGAGAGAGCCTCGCGGGCCCTACAGATGGTCTGATACAGCGCCCGCTGCTCATTCAGGAAGCCAGGATCATCGAACACCTATGAGCACCTTCGAGAGACTGAGACGGCATGAAATGGTAAGGCCGCGCTTGGGAGCTCTGGTTTATTTCACACCTGTATTAAGATACAAGTGTAATTTACTCGTCATCAGAAACAACGCATAAAATACAGGCATAATGAAACCGAGGGCCTGAGGTCTATAAGTAAAACCGGCGGGTTACGCGTGTAATTTGAGAGACCGGTGTATATTTTACTAGTCGAAATCGCCCAACCAAGCGCTACGCCCGAGACCATCTGCTTTTATTTACAAGCGTTAGTTTTACAAGCGGTTTTGGTTGGAAAATGATGATCCAATCACGGCCTAAGATGTGAGTTGGTCGGAAGATCATATGGTTTCATGTCTAACCTACTCGACTTGTCATATAGGCTATGAATGAAACATAAGACGATGAACTTCTTAAGCACGGAAACAACAGAAGAGGATGATCTTCCTAACAAGCAAATCACTGGCATTAGATCGACATGCAAAACAATACGAAGCATTATTCTCAGGAGGCACCGTGAACAGCTCGTGATGCCGCATGCCACAACATTCCAAGCTCAACTTTGGGATCAAACACAAGGCCTGGCATTACATAGAAAATATTCAGAACAAACTCTTAAAATATCTTACATAAGTCAACATTCATGTGACTATGCATCTCAGCAGAGTAAATATTTACTTCTGAACTGAAGACGGGAATAGGAAAAAACAATCGACGTTGCTCACAGCAAAGGGCATCCCACTAAAAAATATCAAATGCATGTGTCTTCTGGCTAACATCAATGAGCAAAAAATGACAAGGTTTTCCAATTCCAATATATTAAACTAATGTCAACTTTGACAAGCTTTTCCCATTCAAAATATGTAATGCCTATGATTGTGGAACGGGCAGGGTTTGTCATCAGTTTGTCATCTGATAGTCCAGTGGCTCAAGGTGACAATGAATGATTAGAGAACCATTCAACGTATTGTGCATGATGTGAAGTATTATGGAGGACACGAACCATCTGAACATTTTGTGCAGTTCCACTAAAATCAAGTTGAGCATCCCTGTGGATTTCGTATTTATATGCTGCCAGAAAAAAAAGACACATCAGCACACACATGAATATTGGCCCCAGTGTCAACCCACCAATCGGTGGACTAACAAACTGAAAGTACGGTAAACAGATTACCATACCCAGATGCCCCATCATTGTTGCTTAGAGTGACATTGACAGACTTGGAGTCCTGTCCTAGCTTCTTGGTACTTGTTTGGGCACTTGTTTGCCCGGTGTTCCTTCGAACCACAAGTAAAGCAGCCATCTCTCTTTTTGTCTTTCTTCTTACCCTTCTTAATGGCCGACGCTGGCAGCACCATTCAAACATATAGTCCGGTGGCTCAAGGTGACGACGAATGATTAGAGAACCATTCGATGTATTGTGCATGATGAAGTATTATGGAGGACACAAACCATATGGACATTTTGTGCAGTTCCACTAAAATCAAGCTGAGCATCCCTATGGATATCGTATTTATATGCTGCAAGAAAACAAAGACACAGCAGCGCACACATGAATATTGGCCCCAGTGTCAACCCACCAATCGGTGGAATAACAAACTGAAAGTATGGAAAACAGATTACCATACCCAGATGCCCCATCATTGTTGCTTAGAATGACATTGACAGATTTGGAGTCCTGTCCTGGCTTCATGTACTTGTTTGGGCACTTTTTGCCCGGTGCACTCCACGTGTTGTAGAGTTTCCTATGCTCTCTGCAGACTAGTCATGTCACCAGCGTCTACCAATACTCTGTAAAGCTTCTCGATCATTCCTTGTGTAATGTAGCGCAAACAATGGCTGCTTCTTTCTGCAAAGTGGTAAGACCAACTGGACCCACCAATGCAGCAGTTTGCCTTAGACACATTGGCTCCTTTTGTGCAGTTCAACTAAAATCAAAGTCGAAATAAAATTGAGCTTTAATTTTGATATCCCCGTAAGCAACAAAAGGTATAAGGGAAACAATTACTGAGAAATAACGGTTGATGACTTGTACTCCTAGAAGAAAAACATCTAGTGATCTACCTTATCTTAATGGGAAACAAAGCAGGAGAGTAGCAATTTTCAATCAGTGTGATTCATTCATATTAACTGAGACATTATCTTAACAATGCCATGTTTCTACATGTATAAAGAACGACAAAGCAGAAAAGTGTCATTCCTTAAACAATGTGACTGATTCATTTTAACAGAGACATTATCTTAACAATACCTTGGTTAAACATGTAGAAAGAACTACAAAGCAGGATAGTACCATTTGTAAAACACTGTAACTGATATATAATAACAGAGACATTATCTGAACAATACATTTCTTAAACATGTACTCCGTGTGATCCCTAACAGAAATGGTACTGCCGCCGATCCCTAACAAGTGTTGCAGTTTTGAACTAAGATTCAGTAGTTAATTCTGAGGAAAGTCGGTACTGACCTTTCAAGACCAAGATTTGAAACAACTCGTGAGGAAGTCCTGAGAGAGATCTCAACACATATATGGAAATCCAGTCTCATTTTGTGCATTTCCACCAAAATTAAGCGAAGAAAAATGTCACAATAGCAACAAGTTGAATAGATATCCCTGTTTTAACAGAGGCAAAAAAGGAATCAATTACTGGCCAATAAAGGAGGATGAAACATGCGGCCACAAAAATAGTAATCCCGCCAATCCCTAACAAGTGTTGCAGTTTTGAAATAAGATTCAGTAGTTAATTCTGAGAGTGGCATTGCTTAATTTTACCATCGGCATTAGATTAAAAAAAGCATAAATAGTTCTAGGGAGAGTGGACGCAACAACAACATGTGCTTCCATCTACTTATAAAGGGGTGATGCAGAGTTTGTTGTAACAAAGCAACAAGCATAATGTTTGGGTTGGTCCCATTTTTGTTACTTAATGGGAAAAGATAGCAATACAATAGCTTCAATTCAACATTTATTTCAAACAATACCAATACAAGTAGCACAACATCTCAAAACAAACTGCACGATCATGTGGATGGAGGCAAGTACCAACTTGTCATGATGCACACAAGATCACGTACGAATCTGCCAACATGAATAGGAAATCCAATCTCGTTTTGAGCAGTTACTCTAAAATCAAGTAAAGTCGCCGGTGTGACATTTAAGTTTGATATAGCAACAAGTTGAATAGATATCCCTGATTTAACAGAGGCAAAAAAGGAAACAATTACTGCCAATAAAGGAGGATGAAACATGCGGCCACAAAAAGAAGCATCTACCTTATCTTGATGGAAAACAAAGTATAGGATAGTAGCATTTCTAAAACGGTTGCATTGATTCATATTAACAGAGAAATTCTCTTAAAATAGTTCAGTAGTTAATTCTGAGAGTGGCATTGCTTAAAATACAATAGCTTCAATTTAACATTTATTTAAAACAGTACTAATACAAGTAGCACAACATCTCAAAACACACTGCACGATCATGTGGATGGGACATGCCAGCGCCATGTGCGTCCACACGTATAAATGGGTGATGCAGAGTATGTAGCCAAGTAGCATATCTGCGTTGGTCCCATATTTTGTTCTCTTTGAAACTTTTTTTGATGTGAGGGCAGCAAATCTAGTCCTCCACAAACTACCCGACCCCCAGTTTCTTTCCCTTTTCAACAAAGAGTTTGGCTCCTTACAGATGTGTGT
>NC_041382.1:552992092-553004841 GCF_002162155.2 Triticum dicoccoides
AACAAAGCGGTTGGATAGCTAGTCTATACTACTTTCCCTCCCTCCTTTCCTCATTGAACCACATCCTAGATTCATGCTCCACCCCACCACACCCTTATTTCCTCTTTGATACAAGACCTAGATTCGACTACATAATCGAAAAAGATCAGCATGCAGCTAGACCAATGACGGTTTCAAAGAAACTTATACCTTAGGGTCATCAGGATGTGGCAAGGCATGCGGCGGGAGGTCGGATCTGCCCACACTACGTACGGCAGCGAGGAAGAAGGGGTCAGTGGCCCTCCTGTACAGGCACTGGGTGAAAGAGAAAAGCGCAGCCGGCAGTGGATTGCCTCCCTCGCCGAAGGCGATAGAGTGAACACTGCACCTCCTTCCCTTCCCGATGCGACGGGATCTGGACGCCTCCTTCGCCAGTTGTGAGGGGGGTGAGAGAGACAGAGGCCACAACATAGTCTTGTTTAGATCTGGTGAAGAGGGTGAGAGAAAGTGAAAACCCTAGCAAAGGAACGCTGAGCCTCCAGCGTGTATATATATATGTAGTGAAGCGAGAGTGTGGAGAGTGCAAACCCTAGCTAACAAGTGCTAAGGCTCCAGCTTATATATACTGTAGTACGGACTGAGATCCGGTGTCTTAACTGCACCTGCTTTTGGTAAACCCAAAGGCAGGTGCACTAAAGTCAATGAAGTTGCGTCCATATAGTACTCGTGTATACGACTAATATATAGTGGAGTATTTTTCTTATTCTCTCCATAACAATCATTTTAAATTGTGTAAGTACGAAACGGAACTCTTTTTTAATGTGCCAGTGAAGAAAACTACTGTCCACGCGTCTTGGTCGCACTTTCTGTCCTTCACGTGCGATACACTACCCTCCCTCTAAGTGAACAACCACACATGCGCCAAATTATTGGAAATGTGTGAGAGTGTGTACAAATAAAGAATTTTAATTTCAATTATCGGAAAGGTTGAGAGTATGTACAGTTTGCCCTCTCTAATAATTATGGTTTGTTGTGTTCGGCCTAAACTTGGTCAAACTTTACAAAGTTTGACTTCAGTCAAATCTAATATGCGGAGTAAATAAAAATGGAGGGCTACTACGTCCATCCGGGTTTTTAGTCCACACCATTTTTTAATCAAAGTTAATAGCTGGACAAATAAAATTACAGGGGAGCTGGAGACAAAGTTGTGAGAAGGCATATAAATCAATACAAAACTTATGCTCTTAGTACCAACGCTGATCCTTCTTCGAGGAAACATTTGGTTTATAGCCAATTGTGTGATAAAATTGCACCAACGTGAAAGACGACTGCGTCTCCAACGCAACCAAGGTGGACTGACGAAGGATATCATCTTTGTGCGTAACAAGCAAAGAGCACTGATGGAAGATAACTTGTTTTTTCGTCGAAAATCGATCAGCTTCACCAGCCGACACAACCATGAGGCGCAACCATGAGCATCGATAGGTCATCGTGGTGATGCATCATCCATTTGGCATCAAGTTTGGGTGAGGCACCTAAGAAGTTCGACAAATCCTCACTGTAGTCCGTTTCTTCTCAGTAATCAAGCTCGAGGAAGGAAGAACCATGTGGCAGAGGACAATGAGGCGGAATAACAATGGCCATCCAATTTTGTGTAGTTCCACTAAAATTGAGGAAGACATGCCTGGGTATGGAGATACGCACCGCCCTTTCCAAAAATATAAAAAAGGGATATAGTGTTGTTACTTTGTTTTACAAGATTAACAACGACATCTCAATTGTCAATAAGAATTATGAAAAGTACACCAACAAACAGAAGCATCATGATTATCTTGATGGGAACTAAACCAGGATACCCGAGAAAAAAACATTTCTTCATTTAGTCAGTGATAGTATAAGATTAGCAGCAGCAATAGGAGCATATGGACAATGACTGCACAACCACCATGTACTTTTTGTCGAAACCACATATATACCTCCACCGAGGCATAAATCAGGACAACTTTTCGAGTGGCATTTCCTCTATAATAGTAGGTGATGTTGGACTAGCCGACGAACCCTAGCTACTATACATGGGGATCTGGGGAGTAGTCGCATAGAAGAAAACCCGCATGCAGCGACCTGGGAGCTGGACCGGTACAAGAAGTTATACCTTAGGTGGGCGAGATGTCACTTAGGCGGGTGGGCGGGATCTGCCCACACGACTGCAACGAACATGGGCGAGGAGGACCTTCGTCCGTGCCAGCGCCGGCTCCGAGAGGACGGTGCGCATCGGCTTCCTCCATCACCGACGGCGACAATGTTAACACTGCACCTCCTCACCTCCCGTAGCGGATGGGATTCGGCCGGATCTATGACCACCGATGAGGAGAGAGATAGTGTGGACACTGTCATCTTGTTTTGATATGGAGAGGGTGAGAGAGCGAGACGCGAGAAACTCTATCAAACAAGAGGCTATAATGGAGTAAAACAATCTCTCCATAGTAGTGGTTTTAAATATACCAAGAAAGAAAACTCGGAAAAAAGAAACGAAAACTGGCGGACAATTTTTTAATGTACCAAGAAAGAAAACTCGATCAAAAACATGCCGCCGCTTCCAGGTCGCCAGAGTCGTCGCGCACACACACATAGACATAGACATGCATATCCGTGTTTACGTAAAATTCCATTTCCATCTGCATCTCCAATCATATTTGTCCTACTGGCACATTATTTACGTTGTTAATTCTACACGCGGCAATATTAGCGTACAACATCTCTTGTTTGCGGGCATCCGGACCGCTGCCACGGCCGCTCCTGACCAACCCGAACCCTCTTCATCACCCGCGCGTGCTTCCCGCCCAAAATGGTCAGTGCCGCATTCATGCCCGGCCAGAGCGGACGCGACCTCTCACTGGCGCCGGCATTGAAGCAGTGCGTCGGCCGAGAGAGCGTCGCCCGCGCCACTTCCTGGTGCACGCGACTGCTCCATGTTCAAAGGTCGCAATAGCCGGCCACAACATGCATGTAAAAAGTTCTTGGGAGTCCATGCTACAGCTGGCTGTCCTCCCCCAACTCGTCAATCTCTTCCAGTAGTACTATTACTCCATGGCGCGATCCATCGACAAGCAGGCGGGAAAGTTATAGTATACTCGATTTGCAGTGAGTGGCATGCCGAGCGACCGTGTGGGGTCCAGCCGTGGAGGAGGGTGAGACACGAACGCGAAAGACGTGATTTAAACGTTGGTTTTGCTTGATGGCATGATCCAACAAAACGAAACGTTGGTTTCTCTCAGTTTCCATTTTTTCTCCAGAAAAACGGAAACTTTCCACTCCATTTTCATTCCTACTCCAAGGTTGCCCCATTACAACATTCCATCAAATACAAAGGAAAACTAACACACATGTTGATGCATCTCAATGATTCACAGATCATAGCCAATATTTACTTCACAACTAAAGACAAAGGTTGTGAGAGCATGTACGAAAGAAAAACTACTGATGGGGTCACTACGACTTAAACCCTAAACCCTAAACAGGATTTAATTTCCTAGCCAGGTAGAATCTGTCAAACGAAAGACGGGTGGCACCCTCGGATCATACGATGCTTTTGTGCAGTTCCACTAAAATCGAGATGAGCATCCCTGATGGCAAAGATATTGAAGATGTGTGATTAGAATATAGTACTGGCACTAGTTCATGAGACATAAACTCATCACAAGTAGAAGCCGGTAGAAGTAGAGAAAGATCGACATGGAGATGGAGCTACGTGGGGAGCTGCGGCAGTGGAGCAAGCTGGCTCCAAAAGGAAGATGGGCTACCTGGGACATCGGGCTGTAGCTAGAAGGGTGGTTGGGATGCGGCATCGGCCCATACTGCGGTGACCCCCTATTGGGATGCACCGACTATGGATTTTCTACGCAGAACATTGTTCCCTTCCCCTAGCTACGGGATCAGGCCGGATATGTGACCAGCGGTGTGGCCACCGTCATTCTATGCTTGTGAAGAGAGCAACCCAAGCAAGCAGGCTTGTAGCTTAGGCTCCTGCTAGTGTATATATAGTGGTTTTCTTTTTCTCTCCATACCAACTATTTTATATTGTGTACGTGTCATTGAAGAGTGAAATGATGGTTGCTTCTTCCGACTAACTTACTGTGTGATTTGACTGCTCCTTTAGTGGCCCCTACACGTACTCCCCCTACGTGTATGCAACAGTTACACGTACACATGGATGCAAAAAAGCGCGCATGCCCTAATGCATGCATGTCCGAGCACATGACGGAACACACACGGTCACGCTCAAGTGCTCAACCTACATGTACATGCACACACATACTCAGCCAGGGTGAGCTAGTGACCGTATAAACACTATATATTGAGCGCAATGAGCGTATTATGAAGTCCACTGACCGTATTTTTACAAATATACAGTGACAGACTGTGTATTTTTCTCATTTGAAATTAAGCCATATTAACCGGAGAGGAGGCAGTATGGACTAGCATTACTTTGTTGTGTCCCGTCAACTTGCCGAACGAGGAGAAGCTTGCAGGACGGGAGAAGCTTGCGCGTGATGGCTCGCAGGACAAGGGGAAACTTTTGACTAATGCAAGCTCTCCTTTGCTCAGGCGGTGGACATGCAATAGTTAATTCGGTGTCAGATTGCCCGAAGCATACATTGTACTAGTACTATTATTGTTGCACTCCCCGAAGAGGCGAACAGCCAAGTGCAAAGTTTACTAGAACTAGTACTACTACTACTATAGTCTATAGAGGTGTGTACTATACTAGTACTAGGAACCGGATGGAGGAGCGTCTGCACTCTTATTATATTTTTAAAATGTGATAAAGAAATCTTCAACACATTTGGTTCTCTTCGAGGGTTCTCGCATGTGATAATGGAAGTTGATTGCATGGAACACTCGCCACAATTCTCTCTTAATTCTGGCTCATATCTTGTTACAAATAGGAGCGCTCGGTAATATTTCCTCTTTTTTTGTTATTCAGCATGTAAAAAGGTCAGCAAACCTTGCGGCGCATCTTTGTGCAAACCATGCTTGCTGCACTTTGAATGTGGCCGAGAGCTGGCTTGATGAAACACCTCGCTTCCTACTTCTTTTTTTGCGGGGTACCTCGCTTCCTAGTGACCAGTGTCTTGGCTGATCATCCTAAGAATGCTTATATATGAATAAATCTCTCTCATTTACCCGCAAAAAAGATTAAGCCATATTAACCGAAAAGGAGGGAGTATGGACTAGCACTACTTGTTGGTGTGTCCCGTCAACTCGCAGAACGAGGAGAAGCTTGCATGACAAGGTGAAGCTCGCTTATGCCTTTTGACTAATGCAATGTACCCTCGCCCAGGCGGTGGACATGCATCAGTTCATTCGCTGTCAGATTGCCAGAGGCATACACTGTAGTACCGAACATGCGGAGTACCATCATTGTTCGACTTCACGAAGAGGCGAAGAGCCAAGCGCAAGGTTTAGTAGTACGAGTAGTAATACTACTAGAACCGCATGGTGGAGCCTCTGTACTCTTTTTTTTAATCTCTGATAAAGTACACATTTATTCCGGAGAAGGGCATAAAACAGCAGCCCAACATGTAATGATGATATCGATCAACCATGCTCGAATATATCTTGGCCTCCATGCGAGCCCATCTGTGTGTTCTTGCTCCTCGTCTCTCTCAGACTAGCCACAGTGGGAGTAACTTCAACAGTAACATCGAGTCCAACTCAGCAAATCTGCTTATGTGGCAATGAGTTAATGAGGAGAGAGATAGTTATAGTAACTTAGCCAGTTACTGTAACATCACATGTCCCAAAGCAATATGAGTCTATAACCTAATAAATGAAGGTTTGCATGTTATCATACTTATGTTACTGCCCACTATGAAGGTAGTAATATAGTCTAGGGATATGTGTATGTTACTATCCATTGTGGCTAGTCTCAAGGAACGATGCGTTGGCCATTTTGCCGCCAATTGAGATCGGTTTGCTCACACTCCGGTCCCACATGTCAGTGATGTGCCAAGAGGAGGTGCGTTGACCAACTGGCTATATGCGTACTTGGTTTTGCACCTTCATACTACTCCTCCCTCCGTCACAGTTTACAGGGCGCGCTTCATTATGATGCATTTCTCTCAATGCATTTCCACCACCAGAGAGACTTTAGACGCGTTTGGTTTAATTCTCAATTAATTAGGGCGTGGTAATCACAATTTTCTCTTGATGTAGTACTACGAAGTGGAGTAAGTGCATGCATATGTGTACCCGGGGTGGAAGCACTGCATGCATGTGTGTACGCATTATTTCCTCATGTGTGTACACATTATTTCCTCTAGTAATAGACGCCATGCTATAACTACCAATGCTATATTTTAGGTCGATCGCTAGACGCCTTGGTCCCAGAGATTTTCTCTTTTTCTGAAGTGCGCTCTATAAACAGTGACGGATGGAGTAGTATGAGCGGATTCAAAGAAGAGCGTATTGATGGTTTCTTCTTCCGAGCAACTTACAGTGGGAAAGGTGGGGCTTATGATTTGACTGCTCATTACTCACTATTAATGCCACACAATGACCGGTATGAGTCTCCCATGCGGCTGTGCACTACCCCCTCAATTCTTAAATATACTCCGGAGTATTTGTCTTTCTGGAGATTTCAACGAGTGACTACTCAAATATTTGTCTTTTTAGAGATTCAGATGGACTACTACATAGGGATGTATATAGACAAATTTTAGAGTGTAGATTCACTCATTTTGCTTCGTATGTAGTCACCTGTTGAAATCTCTAGAAAGACAAATATTTAGGAACGGAGGGAGTACACATACGAAGCAAAATGAGTGAATCTACACTCTAAAATATGCCCATTTGAAATTTGTAAAAAGACAAATATTTAGGAACGAAGGAGTATAGTTTTGTGCATGGCACATGGACCCGGATGCCGAAGAGCCTTCTGGCAATGCTATCAAGCTTCCAGCATTTGTTTACATAATTGACGTACTATACAAATAATTTTCCAGCGACATGAAATTGTACAATGGTGTGAGCTTCCATCTTTTGTTTCGTGTCTCTTGCCATCGATGCTCTTTCGGAAACAATAAAAAACTAACTTCCTTGCCAATCAGAGCTAATATTTACATCACAACTGAAGACAAAGTTGTGAGAAGGTGTTAAATTAAAATTGATCCATGCTTTTATTGGAAGCAACATCCCCCCAGCTCTGTCTAAATCAACAAGGCATATTGGGAAAAAAGTAGCTGTCTGGAGCATGCAACATTCCGATCATTTTGTGCAGTTCCACTAAAATAGAGCTGAGCGTCCCTGTTCCAAAGATATTAAGTGTGATTACGATAATAGAGGACTGCTGATGAAACAATAAACACACAAATAGAAGCCGGCCACCTTTGTAGTCTCTCTTAAGACTAACTAGTTGGAGAAGATTAGGCTCGGAGTTGGATGAGGAGGATAGAGCAAAACCAATCTCCCTTTGTGCAGTCGCACTGAAATGTAGAGACGTTGCCCGTGTGACATTTTGGTAGAACTCTACAAAACACTCTTAAGAAAAAATTGATTTGTGCAGTTCACCAAAAGGTCGTAATAGCAACGAGGTGAAATGGATAGCCCTGTTTGCAAAAAAGAGGTAGAAAGGAAACAATTACTGGCCAATAACAGTTGATGACACATGTGACGACAAAAAAGAAGCATATTCCTTGTCCTAAGGGAAGATAACAACACAGTTGTGTTTGTCTAAAACGGTGTGAGGACGAGATTGCAATATGGAAAGTACGCCGGGCGAGCTACGTTTTGGGCAAAGAACTATGCAAGATCCACATGCAGCGACGTGGGAAGACGGGCAGTGGAGCAAGGCCGGAGGGGATACCTGGAGGTCGTTGGGATGTAACTAGGTGAGCGGCGGCGGGCGGAATCTGCCCATACTACGGTAGCGAGTAGGTGGCATAGGCCCTACCACGCCGGAGCTTGGTCAGAGAGAACACCGTGTACCGTAGATCGGGATGTGTGGCCTCGGCGCCGTCGAACGGAGAAACGATGCACGTCCTCCCTTTCCGCCGGCGGGCGGGATGCGGCCAGATCAGTGACCAACGGTGAGAGAGAGAGGCCACCGCAGCCTTGTGTGAGATACTCTGAAGAGAGACAAACCAGGCAGGCAGGCTCCAATGTATATAGTGGAGCGGACTACCTTTTTCTCCATAAAAATCATTTTATATTCTGTGTACGTGCCATTCAGTGATATAACTTTATTTAAAAATAACGCGCCAACGCATTAAGTCGAACTTTGTTTCGTACACATGTGGTACACGACCTCCGTAGGTAAAAAACCGCTACACGTGTTAAAATTAGCACGTGGGCTGCCATTTCGTACAGAAATGAGCTCCACCGTGTACCCGCGCGGGTGTGGCTGGGCACGAAGTGTGAGTACGTGCACGGTGCACATATTCTCTTCTTGTATACGCACACCACCTACGTGGGGTTGTGTGAGAGAGATACAAACGTAGAGAGATAGTATAGTGTGTGGGTTCGTGAGAGTTTTTTTGGGGGGTGGGGGTGGGGTCAATCAAAAAATGTAACATATGCAATGTGTGTGAAATAGAGTCCTGGATATATCATATATATATATATATAGAGGGGGCGATCCATGAGAAGAGAGTGGAGGTATCATTGGCTTGAGGTGTCCATAGTATCGAAGAGAGGGATGATGTGTGTGTGTGTGTGTGCACGCGCGATCGATAAAGAGTGCCATCGAATTTGTGTGTGCCCACGTCAAAGATATAGAGTGGCTGTCCAACTGGAACGTGAGAGGGGACAGGTGCAGTTTGTCTCTATGGCATGCATACCTACCTACAACGCTCGACTATGGGTGTGGGGGGGGGGAGGCCTAATTAACTATAGAGGTACAATGGTTGGTATATGTGTGGAGGAGGAGAGAGGCCTACCTCATGTATTAAGGGAGATCGATCTACCTCATGTACTAAGGGAGATAGATTGGCATCCATGCATATGTGTAGGAGAGGAATAAGGTTGGGAGAGAGATAGAGCTAGAGTGTTGGGGGGTGGTAGTGGAGTTGCTTCTAACAAATGATGGGATATGCTTGCTAGACAACCGTAGGGCACGCCTGCAATATCAATAAGAGAGGGGATGGCTGTCTGTTTGTGCACATGCATGTGAGAGACGGGTCAGGATGGATGCACGAATGATGAGGGGGCGATATGGCTGTGGTAAGCAGACATAACTATATAGGAAGATCAATCGTCCTTTGTCAGGGAAAGGAGAGACATAACTTGTGAGGTACGTCGATCGATGGGGGGATAGTTAAAGTCAACCTAGGTATATGTTGGGAGATTGATTGATATACATGCATGTGTGTGTTAGAAGCAAATGAGGCACGTGGAGAAGGATAGAGAGAGAGAGGGATTCATCTAGGAGGTGGTGCAAGAGTCATACTATATTGAGGGGGGAGGAGTGTGCGAGTACGAGATCGATGAAAAGAGTGGTGGGAGTGAGGCATGGACGATGATAAGAGAAGAGGGGAAGCTTGTGTTTTGTGCTAGGCACAACTGGCTAGAGAGGCATATCGATCG
The DNA here is from genome assembly GCF_002162155.2 of Triticum dicoccoides. Taxonomy (NCBI): domain Eukaryota; kingdom Viridiplantae; phylum Streptophyta; class Magnoliopsida; order Poales; family Poaceae; genus Triticum; species Triticum dicoccoides. Next base: position 553,001,654 of record NC_041382.1, read on the forward strand.
ATGTGTGACGTAAAGAAGGAGCTGGGGGGCCTACACACACCATGGGTGAACGACCTAAAGTGAAGAGACGAATTTGCGCGATGGAGCTAGAGAATGTTGAGGGAGGGTGAGAGGGCTGCGGGCGTGTGCATGCACGAGAGAAAGTTAGCGCTAGCTAGCTACAAAGGTAAGAGCATTGTGTGGGTGTAAAAGATGAATAGAGATCATACTTCATTATAAAAAGCGAATTCGGATATTTGAAGAATTTATCATAGTGTTTTAAACCGACGCTTGTGTGAATATATATAACAGTTATACACATGGTGTGGTTATGAACATGTTATACTACATATAATATATTTTATCTCTACCCTTATAAAAACGGATTTGTTGATAATGGTGTGCCTGCCATCCTGCAATATAGGTCGTCCGATTTATATCTGACGGATAGGAAGGAAACTATGGAAATTTTGAAAAAAGATACCCACACCCCTCTCCATATTTGCAAATTAGGCCTCCCCTTGATCATGTTGATGTTCTATGAAACGCATGGGCATCTTGCTAGTACTACGTATAATATATAGAACATTGATCATAAGTTGGGCTAATGTGTGGCTTTTGCAGCTCAGGCTTAATACTTGTCATAATGTAGGGGGCGGGGCACTATAATATGTGTGATAAACACGGTGCACATGTATGGAACATGGTTTAGATTATGAATATATACTTAGTACATCAAATGTACTATTATTTGGAATCAACATCAAGTGTATTCAAAAAAATAGAATTTGAGTTCATGTAGTACAGATAGTTCATATCTATCTCTATAGTAATCATGTGGTGTGTTATTAATGCAATACACGGATGATGGTTGAAGTTGGCAACAATCATGATTGTAGATTCTTATTGAAATAGAGAAACGAATTCAAATTCAGTTCGAATTGCAGCGGTAGTATAGACATTTGGAATGCACTAAAATATTGGTATGAGTAGGTTACATGCATTATACAACAAGCGAAAAAATTTAATTGGACATAACATGGATTCATACTCCCTCCTTCCATCTATATAGGGCGTAATGCGTTTTTTAAGACCGCCTTTGACTATTGACAAGATTAATAGTACATGACAAGCACAATGTGAAAATTATATCATTGAAAGAACCTTTCACAGACAAATTTAACGGTGTGCTTTGTGTAAGTTGCATGTCATATATTATTGCTCTAATATTTGGTCAAAGTTAGCATCGAAAAACGCATTAGGCCCTATATAGATGGAAGGAGGGAGTAGCTTTGAATAGCATTTTTATAGTAAAATGGGGCAAGACTCTCTTTGTGTGGTGTGAATATTTTTATTTTTTTCGTTTTCTTTTTGATTGAGGGAAGTGTGAATTGATTTGGTACGTACAAGTATAATATTACACGTTAGGCTTGTCCCTAAAATTCAACTCGCGCCTTGTTATATCCCAAAAATTCTGATATCGTGCTCCCAAAACTGGCGCCTTCACAACCCACGCCTTGCTATCCCGAAATTACAACGCGCGCGAAGACTCCCTCCAGCTGGCAAATCCCGACACGCGAAATCCCCCTTCTAACTCTGAACCAAAAGGGCCGCTAGTTCAAATCGGTAGGGGGTACTTTTGTAACACAGCCTACATTTTGGACAAGCGCGTCCCTAAGTCATGGTTCACCCCCTCCCATCACCTTCTTTTTGCCATTCAAAATCCCAGGCCGCCATAACCTCTCTGCTCCAGCCGCGAAACCCCACTCTCCTCCATCCGCCACTTCACCGCTGCCCAGCCGAAGCCTCTTCCCCGACGACGTCGTCCACCGCAACAGCTCGACGTCCCTCGTCCACCTCCCCGGATGAGGATCCGCCGTCCATCTCGTCGTCACGCCGGTTCAGCCGCTCCGTCCTCCACCTCCAAGGAGTTGCTCCGACGATCGCCTCATCTATCGCGGCTGCTCCATCCCCACAGTGTCGCCTTAACCTGCTCCACTGAAACCGCAGCATCCTCACCGACTCCTCGGACAAAGCCGACGCCTACTCGGCGCCACCAAATAGGTTGCACACTCATCGCATCGCACCTTCTCCTTAGCTCGACCTCTCAGCACCGACGGTGCTCCATCCTGCACCCCCATGGAGCGGCTACCTTGAAGCCGGCTATAACACCCTCGATGCGGCTATATCTCCCACGTGTCGAGGCACGACTTAGAGGCATAACCGCATTGAAAGCAATGTCGCAAGTTAGGCAATCTTCACAACATCCCATGTAATATATATAGATAATAAAGGGGAGAACATAGTTGGCTTACACTCGCCACGTCAATCAAAGTACATAAAATAGCATTACATCATCCAAACACTCATGGCCCGACTACGGCGCCAAAATAAAAGATCAACCCAACATGCGACACGGTCCCGATCGCCACAACTGGGCACCACTACTGATCATCAGGGAAAGAAACATAGTAACGGCATGAGTCCTCGTCGAACTCCCACTTGAGCTCAAGTGCGTCATCTGGAACGGAGTCATCAGGCCCTGCATGTGGTTTGGAAGTAATCTGTGAGCCACAGGGACTCAGCAATCTTGCACCCTCGCGATCAAGACTATTTAAGCTTATAGGTAAGGCAAGGTAAAATATGTGGAGCTGCAGCAAGCAACTAGCATATATGGTGGCTAACCTATTCGCAAAAGAGAGCGAGAAGAGAAGGCAAAGCGCGAACGAATAACTATAGAGAACAACCTGCGGCAAGCATTACTCCAATACCGTGTTCACTTTCCTGACTCCGTCGAGAAGAGACCATCATGGTAACTCACACAGTTGATTCATTTTAATTAAGTTAAGGTTCAAGTTATCTACAACCGAACATTAACAAATTCCCATCTGCCCATAACCGCTGGCACGGCTTTTAAAAGTTCAAATCCCTGCAGGGGAGTCCCAACTTAGCCCATGACAAGCTCTCACGGTCAACGAAGGAATAGACCTCCTCCCGAGACATTCCGATCAGACTCAGTATCCTGGTTCTACAAGACACTTCGACAAGTCAAAACCAATCCAGCAACACCGCCCGAATGTGCCGACAAATCCCGATAGGAGCTGCACATATCTCGTTCTCAGGGCACACTCAGATTGTCCAAACTTCCGGTAAGCCAGCCCAGAGTTGCCCCTGGTGGCCACCGGCGTCTGACGAGGTGGACCAACACT
>NC_041382.1:553004975-553007245 GCF_002162155.2 Triticum dicoccoides
CGGAAACCCAAGGGAAAAAGAGGCTAGGTGGCAAATGGTAAAACCAAGGTTGGGCATTGCTGGAAAAGCTTTATTCAAGGCGAACTATCAAGGGGTTCCCATTATAACCCAACCGCGTAAGGAACGCAAAATCCGGGAACATAACACCGATATGACAGAAACTAGGGCGGCAAGAGTGGAACAAAACACTAGGCGAGAGGCCGAGTGTTCCACCCTTTACCAAGTATATAGATGCATTAAGATAACAAGATATTATAATGATATCCCAACAAGTAAATAATGTTCCAACAAGGAACGGTCTCCAATCTTCACCTGCAACTAGCAACGCTATAAGAGGGGCTGAGCAAAGCACTAACATAGCCAATCAACGGTTTGCTAGGACATGGTGGGTTAGAGGTTTGACATGGCAATTTAGGAGGCATGATAAGCGAGTGGTAGGCATCGTAGCATAGGCATAGCAAAAGAGCAAGCATCTAGCAAAGCAAAGATAGAAGTGATTTCGAGGGTATGATCATCTTGCTTGCAAAGTTGTCAGAGTTGACTGGATCCTCGAAAGCAAACTCAACGGGCTCCTCATTAACGAACTCGTCTCCCGGCTCTACCCAAACAAGACAAACAAGCAAACGGAACGCAATCAACCACGTGCAAATCTCAAGCAATATGATGCAAACATGATATGCTATGCGGGATGCGATATGATATGCGTATGCAAGATTTGGCAAGGAATGAATGAACCTGGCCTCAACTTGGAAATCCAAGTGTGCCACTAGAAATATGAGATGAAATCGCTTTAAAACGATATAAAGATCATCGGAATCGGAGTCATGGTTTGGAAATGGCAAGCAATTCAAATATGACAACGGTCTGCGATTTACAGCAAGTAGTCATCTAAATGTAACAAGATGAACATGCTACAGCACTCAAACATGGCAAAAAAATACATGGCAGGGATCCATTCATGATGCTTAACAAAAGATGAAAACTGAGCTACGGCCAATTCATCCATTAACAGGTTCAAACAAGCATGGCAAAAATGCATTTGGTAAATAGATTTCAGACTTAGTGAATTTAACACTTGTCTGGGATTTCAGATCAGGTAGCACACTTTGGAGCATGAAAGCAATATGCTACAGGGCCTGAACATGGCAAAGTAAAGCATGGCATGGAGCTACTCACAGAGCTTAACAGAAGTACCTTAGTGACCTTGAGCCAAAAGGGATCAGAAAATACATTTGGAAGCATGTGAACATGGCAAAAGCATAAACAGATCACGGACTTAGTGAAAAACTAGAGCTTGCAAAATCAGATATCAAGTAGGCATGTTTACGAGCTCGATGCACTCACTACAGAGAAAGCCATGACAATCTAAGCATACACCCATCAAGAATACACATTATACAAGCTACACATGGCAAGAACAATAACATAGCATGCACGGATCAACTACAACATCCTCGGCAAAATTGCTAACAAGTAGACAATCTGCCTAGATTCACGAAATAGCAAAAGTAGAGCTCGATTGACTCAAGCTAGGGTGCTCCATAATTGCAAACAAAAACATGGATGGATAGAGCACTACAAGATTAACAAAACATCCTTACTAATCATCCTCAAAAGAGACACGACTCACTAGGAAACAACATGAACATATGGCATATTGAGATAAACAGGTCAAGGACTTGGTGGAATTGCTAAGTCCCTGAAATCAGCATTAACGAATGCACCACTTTGCAAGCTTGTGCTAGTCACCACACACATCACAAAAATACATGGGTTGCACCTCTGGATAGATGGAAAAACATATAACAAAACACATGTAGAGCTCAGGGGCATATCATGCACACAATAATCATGGCAAAAATCACAATTATCTAATTGGAGCAGCAGATCTGACAATTAACTCAAATAGCATTCTTCCAACAGCATTTCGGGCATCAAGATTAACTCAAATGAAAATGATGCAATGAGATGAAATGATGTACTCTCTGAGATGAACATTTTGATATGCTATATGCCCAAAACGGAGCTACGGATGCGGAGTTATCACAGGTCAAAGTATGCAAAATAATTTGGGAACTTGGTGAAAAAAAAGGTCAACCCCTAGGGTTTCCAGATCCAGATCGGATCTCGCCGGAGCACACAAAATGAGGTTCGCTGGGGATGGAGTTGGAGGACGCCGGAGCTCATCAGGGAAGCGGGGGCCGGCCGGATCTCGCCGGATCCGGGCCGGGGCGGCGCTAGGGCGAGGCGGCGGTGAGGGGCGCCGGCGG
>NC_041382.1:553007708-553014900 GCF_002162155.2 Triticum dicoccoides
CGGGAGGGAGGAGGACGCCCCGGGCGGCGGCGGTGGCGACCCGGGCCGGGAGGGCCGCGCGCGAGCTCTCCGGGCCGGCACGGTTGGTGGAGGCGGCGGCGACACGTGGCGCCCTGCGGTTGGTCGCGGGCGGTGACGGATGTGTCCGGCCGCGCGGAGAGGATGGATCTAGGGTTTCGGGCGAGGGGATCCACGAATTTTGAGGAGGGGGTCTATATATTGAGGTAGAGGGAGCTAGGAGTCTCCAAATGAGGTGCGGTTTTCGGCCACGTGATCGTGATCAAACGCTCTAGATGATGGAGAGGGTTTTGTTGGGTTTTGGGCCAACTTGGAGGGGTGTTGGGCTGCAACACACACGAGGCCTTCTCGGTCCCTCGGTTAACCGTTGGAGCATCAAACGAAGTCCAAATGGTACGAAACTTGACAAGCGGTCTACCGGTAGTAAACCAAGGACGCTTGGCAAGTCTCGGTCCAATCTGGAAATGTTTAATCCCCACACACGAAAGAAAGGTAGAAATAACCACCGGAGGAGAACGGAGCGCCGGAATGCAAAACGGACAACGGGGAAAATGCTCGAATGCATGAGATGAACACGTGTGCAAATGCAATGCACATGATGACATGATACGAGATGCATGACAACGACAACAACACACGGAGACAAAAACCCGAACCCGAGAAAATAAAATAACTTAACGCCAGAAACGGCAAGAGTTGGATTACATATCAGGTAAATCATATCCGGGGTGTTACAACACTCCACCACTACGAAAGGATCTCGTCCCGAGATCTAGGACTGAAAGAACGCCGGGTATTCAGAACGGAGGTGATCCTCGCATTCCCAGGTAGCTTCACGGTTGGAATGGTGTGACCACTTGACTTTGAGGAATTTGATTGACTTGTTGCGAGTCTTGCGTTCAGTCTCTTCAAGAATAGCAACGGGGTGCTCATGATAAGAGAGATCTTCTTGGAGCTCAATGTCTTCGAAGTTGACAGTGCGGTCAGGAGTCTTGAAGCACTTTTGGAGCTAAGAGACATGGAACACGTCATGCACATTTGCAAAGTTTGAAGGAAGCTCGAGTTGATAGGCGAGATCGTCTCTCTTGCTGACGATTTTGAAAGGTCCCACGTATCTAGGGGCAAGCTTCCCTTTGATACCGAAGCGGCGAGTACCTTCCATAGGAGAGACGCGGAGGTAAACATGATCTCCGATCTCGAAAGCCAAATCACGGTGCTTACTATCATAGTAGCTCTTCTGGCGGGATTGGGCTGCTTTGAGGTTATCTCGAATGACTTTGCACATTTCCTCTGCCTCTGTGATTAAGTCATTACCCAGAAGCTGATGTTCACCGGTTTTAGACCAGCTAAGAGGGGTATGGCACTTCCTGCCATACATAATTTCAAGTGGGGCCTTGCCCGAACTTGCTTGAAAACTATTGTTGTAGGAGAATTCAGCATATGGAAGACAATCCTCCCACTTCATGCCGAAGGAGATCACACAAGCCCTGAGCATATCTTCAAGAATCTGATTGACACGCTCGACTTGACTGCTAGTTTGAGGATGGAAAGCTATGCTGAAGCGGATGTTGGTACCCATGGCCTTCTCGGAAGAATCCCAAAACTTGGAGGTAAAGATGCTGCCACGGTCTGAAGAGATCACTTGTGGAATACCGTGCAGAGAGACAATCCGAGAGGTATAGAGTTCCGCCAATTGAACTGCAGTGATTGACTCTTTGATAGGCAAAAAGCGAGCCACTTTAGTGAGTTTGTCGATGACAACGAATATAGCATCATTGCCACGCTTGGACTTTGGAAACCCAGTCACGAAGTCCATCTCAATGTGGTCAAACTTCCATTCTGGAATGGCAAGAGGTTGGAGGAGACCCGCTGGTCTTTGGTGTTCTGCCTTCACTCTTCTGCAGACATCACATTCATTCACGAACTGAGCAATCTCACGCTTCATTTGAGTCCACCAATAAGCCTGCTTGAGGTCCTAATACATCTTCGTGCTCCCAGGGTGGATGGAGAGGAGAGAATTGTGAGCCTCGTTCATGATAACCTTATGAAGATCACCTTTGGGCACAACAATACGATCCTCGAAGAAGAGAGTATCCTTGTCATCAAGGCAGTAGCACTTGTACTTGGGTTGACTCTTGGCAATCCCAATCTTCACCTTCTTCACCATAGCATCAAGAAGCTAGGCTTGGCGAATATGGTCATTCAAAGTAGGTGAGACTTGAAGGTTGGCGAGGAAACCTTGAGGAACAACTTGTAGATTAAGTTTGCGGAAAGCTTCACAAAGCTCGGGTTGATAAGGCTTGAGAATCAGACTATTGCAATAAGCCTTCCTGCTCAATGCGTCAGCAATCACATTGGCCTTGCCTGGAGTATACTCGATACTCGGATTATACTCTTGAATCGTTTCGACCCATTGAGTCTGCCTGAGGTTGAGATTAGGCTGAGTGAAGATGTACTTGAGACTCTTGTGGTCAGTGAAGATGTCCACTTTTCTTCCCAATAAGAGATGTCTCCAAGTCAAAAGAGCATGCACAACTGCCGCCAACTCGAGGTCATGAGTGGGGTAGTTCTTCTCGTTGGGCTTCAACTGGCGAGAGGTATAAGCCACAACTTTCTTCTCTTGCATCAACACTATGCCAAGACCTTGGAGAGAGGCATCGTAAAAGACCTTGTACGGTTTGGATTCATCAGGCGGAGTCAGAACTGGAGCAGTGACCAATTTCTCTTTCAAGGTGTTGAAAGCGATGTCACATTCCGGAGACCAAACGTACTTGACGTGCTTCTAGAGAAGATTTGAGAGAGGCTTCATGATCTTAGAAAAGTTTTCAACGAATCTTCGACAATAGCTTGCGAGACCGAGGAAGCTACGGAGTTGCTTCATGTTCTGAGGTGGTTCCCAATTCACAATTGCAGACACCTTCTCAGGATTCACCGCAATGCCATTGGCAAAGATGATATGACCAAGATAAAGAACCTCATCGAGCCAAAATTCGCACTTGGAGAACTTGGCATAGAACTGGTGTTCCCTCAGCTTATCCAGTACCAAATGCAAGTGCTTGGCATGATCTTCCTTGTTCTTCGAAAAGACCAGAATATCGTCGAGATAGACCAAAACAAAGTCATTGGTGTAGGCGTTGAAGATGAAGTTCATCATGCGAGAGAATGTCGAAGGAGCGTTGACGAGGCCAAAAGACATGACAGTGTATTCATATGAACCATAGCTTGTCCTGAAAGTCGTCTTGGGAATATCTTGCTCACGGATTCGAATCTGATGATAACCCATACGAAGATCAAGCTTGGAGAATACTTGGGCACCTTTGAGTTGTTCGAACAGCTTGTTGATGTTGGGAAGTGGGTATTTGTTCTTGATAGTCTTCTTGTTCAATGGACGGTAATCAACACAAAGTCGGTCCGTTCCATCCTTCTTCTTCACAAAAAGAACACCACAACCCCACGGAGAAGAACTAGGTCAGATGAGACCCATTCTCTCTTGAATATCGAGTTGCTTCTTCAGCTCCTTCAACTCTTCAGGTCCGAGCTTGTAAGGACGCTTGCACACTGGTTCGGTGCCAGGCTCAAGATCGATGACGAATTCAACTGGCCGGTGCGGAGGCATTCTTGGAAGCTCTTCTGGAAAGACGTCTTGATATTCGCAAATGACTGGAATCTGCGAGATAGCATCCAGTTCAACCTTCTCATTGAGAGAAAACAGACGGATAGTATTATCTCGAGCGGCAAAGACAATTACATCCTCAGACGAATGAGTCAATTGAATCTGCCTGGCTGCACAATCAAGCTAAGCCTTGTGCTTAGAAATCCAATCCATCCCGAGAATAAGATCAATATCCGAGTTACCAAGAAGCATTGGAGAAGCCATAAACTTGAAATCACCCATCATGATAGAAATATCCGGAATCTCGTGGTTAGCGAGCAAACATTTACCCGGAGAGACAACTGCTAACGGTTTATGCATAACTTGGGAAGTCAACTCATGCTTAGATGCAAAAGGTTTCGAGATGAAACAATGCGATGCACCCGTGTCAAAAAGAACTTTTGCAGGAACATCGTTAACAGGAAGGTTACCCATGATGACATCTGACGAATCCTCTGCCTAAGCTGCGTTAACCATATTAACCTTGGCGTACTTGGGGTTATGCTTGACCACAGCTATACTTGCCGATCTCACAGGAGGAGGAGGGGGGAGACGCCTCTGGTTGAAGCACTTGTTGGCATAGTGCCCCTTCTGTTGGCACTTGTTGCATGTGACCTCTGAAAGCGGATGGTGATACGAAGCACTTGATCTTGGAGCTTGAGACGAAGTCTTGTTCTGAAAGCCAGGGTTGGGTGGTGGGAAGATCCACTGCCACCTTTGCTCTTCTGATACGGCTGACGGAACGGAGGAGGAGGAAGCCAATACTTCTGCTGCTTGGCCACTTGAGTAGAGGAAGAAGGAGTAGCATCTCTGAATCGCTTCTTGGAAGCATCACACATCAGTTGAGCGGCCTCTTGCTTCAATGCCATGTTGTAGAACTCATCGTACCTCAAGGGCTCAAAGAGAACAAGAGCTAGCTGGATTTCTTCTCTGAGACCACCCCTGAACTGGTATATCATGCTCTTCTCATCAGGGACGTCCTGCTTAGCAAAGCGGGCGAGCTTCTGAAACAACTTGTTGTAGTCATAGACAGACAAAGAGCCTTACTTCAGGTTGCGGAATTCCTCACGCTTGCTTTCAACCACGCTCTGAGGGACATGATGAGCTTTGAAATCTTGACGGAATTCATCCCAGGTAATCACACGGCCTCCTTTGGAATCCTTGTACTGCTGGAACCATTCTGCAGCTTGGTCTTTGAGTTGGAAGGAAGCGAACTTGACGAAGTCCTTAGGCCTGATGTTACTGCACTCGAAATGCTTGCACAGATCCACGAGCCAATCATCAGCATCAGTTGCCTTAACACAATTGCTGAAAGTCTTTGGCCCGTTAGCAAGGAACTGGTTGAGTGTAGCAAAATGATTCTGATTGTTGCCTTGGTTGCCTTGGTTCGCTTGATTGCGCTCTTGAAGAATTTACATGATCAACTGCGTGTTTGCATTGGTTGCGGCCATCACAGCTTGCCATGCCTCCGGAGGAGGTGGAGGTGGTGGCGGATCAGGATTCGGAGTCGTGCGCGTTGGAGGAGCCATCCTGAAGAGGTTGACATCCATTAGCACATTGATAGACAAATATTGAAGATGAATCCAACGGAATGAAAATTGCAACATATAGTCTTCACATCCGAACAAAATGAACGAATGCATTCCAATTGAAATGGTCACATATCCATAAATTGAGAAGCCACTATAATTTAGGTAGAGGAATAATTCAACAAGGTACGGATCAAGAACGAATACTCGGTAAGAAATCCCAATCTCAAAGCAAATATCTGTGGAAGAAGAACTAGAGCTACAAGAATTCCCACCTATGAAACTCTCGAACCTTTCCGGTTATGCAATCAGGTGTTGGGGATATAGGGGAAGCATAATATCTCACCCAAATCTAGCAAATCCTACATCCAGCTGTATCCATCCTTCAACACATAACCGAGAAAAACTTCGGAAACCATCTACCTCAACCTTCGAAAAGCATCCGTTATACAAGTTATGGTGATACTCCCGAACTCTCGCCCCAGTACTGGGTGGCGTCGAGGTTATCTCACCAACGAACTGCATAAAAGAAATTTTCGATGTTGGCGTACTAAACTTGGGTATTCCAGAACTGCAACGATAAAATTGTGACGACAACACCTCGGAGCTCAACTCCCCGGGACACTGCCACAACCCCTAAAGACAGGAGGCACCAAGAACAATGTTCTCGTCACAAAACCATCGGAACGATTCCAAAATACCCGCGTGATCCTAAATTTTTTTTAGTGAAATTTGAGAAGAGAAGAGTCAAAACTCTATGTCAGGATGCCTTACCAGAGCGATGAGGAGACTGGGGAGTAAAAAGAATTCCTAAACTCTCCGATATATAATTCCTAAATGACTCAAAACATTTTTGTAGACTCAACAACGGCTGCTAAAACGATCAATCGATGGGGGCTCCTAAGGTCGGGGAAGGCTCTGATTACCAACTTGTAACGCCCTCGATGCGGCTATATCTCCCACGTGTCGAGGCACGACTTAGAGGCATAACCACATTGAAAGCAATGTCGCAAGTTAGGCAATCTTCACAACATCCCATGTAATATATATAGATAATAAAGGGGAGAACATAGTTGGCTTACACTCGCCATGTCAATCAAAGTACATAAATAGCATTACATCATCCAAACACTCATGGCCCGACTACGGCGCCAAAATAAAAGATCAACCCAACATGCGACACGGTCCCGATCGCCCCAACTGGGCACCACTACTGATCATCAGGGAAACAAACATAGTAACGGCGTGAGTCCTCGTCGAACTCCCACTTGAGCTCAAGCGCGTCATCTGGAACGGAGTCATCAGGCCCTGCATGTGGTTTAGAAGTAATCTGTGAGCCACAAGGACTCAGCAATCTCGCACCCTCGTGATAAAGACTATTTAAGCTTATAGGTAAGGCAAGGTAAAATATGTGGAGCTGCAGCAAGCGACTAGCATATATGGTGGCTAACCTATTCGCAAAAGAGAGCGAGAAGAGAAGGCAAAGCGCGAACGAATAACTATAGAGAACAACCTGCGGCAAGCATTACTCCAACACCGTGTTCACTTCCCGGACTCCGCCGAGAAGAGACCATCACGGTAACTCACATAGTTGATTCATTTTAATTAAGTTAAGGTTCAAGTTATCTACAACCGGACATTAACAAATTCCCATCTGCCCATAACCGCGGGCACGGCTTTCGAAAGTTCAAATCCCTGCAGGGGAGTCCCAACTTAGCCCATGACAATCTCTCATGGTCAACGAAGGAATAGACCTCCTCCCGAGACATTCCGATCAGACTCGGTATCCTGGTTCTACAAGACACTTTGACAAGTCAAAACCAATCCAGCAACACCGCCCGAATGTGCCGACAAATCCCGGTAGGAGCTGCACATATCTCGTTCTCAGGGCACACTCAGATTGTCCAAACTTCCGGTAAGCCAGCCCAGAGTTGCCCCTGGTGGCCACCGGCGGCTGACGAGGTGGACCAACACTCAGAGGAGCACTGGCCCC
>NC_041382.1:553015081-553023864 GCF_002162155.2 Triticum dicoccoides
ACCCTCGGGCTCCGGAAGCCCAAGGGAAAAAGAGGCTAGGTGGCAAATGGTAAAACCAAGGTTGGGCATTGCTGGAAAAGCTTTATTCAAGGCGAACTATCAAGGGGTTCCCATTATAACCCAACCGCGTAAGGAACGCAAAATCCGGGAACATAAAACTGATATGACGGAAACTAGGGCGGCAAGAGTGGAACAAAACACTAGGCAAGAGGCCGAGCCTTCCACCCTTTACCAAGTATATAGATGCATTAAGATAACAAGATATTATAATGATATCCCAACAAGTAAATAATGTTCCAACAAGGAACGGTCTCCAATCTTCACCTGCAACTAGCAACGCTATAAGAGGGGCTGAGCAAAGCGGTAACATAGCCAATCAACGGTTTGCTAGGACATGGTGGGTTAGAGGTTTGACATGGCAATTTAGGAGGCATGATAAGCAAGTGGTAGGCATCGTAGCATAGGCATAGCAAAAGAGCGAGCATCTAGCAAAGCAAAGATAGAAGTGATTTCGAGGGTATGATCATCTTGCCTGAAAGTTGTCAGAGTTGACTGGATCCTCGAAAGCAAACTCAACGGGCTCCTCGTTAGCGAACTCGTCTCCCGGCTCTACCCAAACAAGACAAACAAGCAAATGGAACGCAATCAACCACGTGCAAATCTCAAGCAATATGATGCAAACATGATATGCTATGCGGGATGCGATATGAGATGCGTATGCAAGATTTGGCAAGGAATGAATGAACCTGGCCTCAACATGGAAATCCAAGTGTGCCACTGTAAATATGAGATGAAATCGCTTGAAAACGATATAAAGATCACCGGAATCGGAGTCATGGTTTGGAAATGGCAAGCAATTCAAATATGACAACGGTCTGCGATTTACAGCAAGTAGTCATCTAAATGTTACAAGATGAACATGCTACAGCACTCAAACATGGCAACAAAATACATGGCAAGGATCCATTCATGATGCTTAACAAAAGATGAACACTGAGCTACGGCCAATTCATCCATTAACAGGTCCAAAAAAGCATGGCAAAAATGCATTTGGTAAATAGATTTCAGACTTAGTGAATTTAACACTTGTCTAGGATTTCAGATCAGGTAGCACACTTTGGAGCATGAAAACAATATGCTACAGGGCCTGAACATGGCAAAGTAAAGCATGGCATTGAGCTACTCAAAGAGCTTAACAAAAGTACCTTAGTGACCTTGAGCCAAAAGGGATCAGAAAATACATTTGCAAGCATGTGAACATGGCAAAAGCATAAACAGTTCACAGACTTAGTGAAACACTGGAGCATGCAAAATCAGATATCAAGTAGGCATGTTTACGAGCTCGATGCACTCACTACAGAGCAAGTCATGACAATCTAAGCATACACCCATCAAGAATACACATTATACAAGCTACACATGGCAAGAACAATAACATAGCATGCACAGATCAACTACAACATCCTCGGCAAAATTGCTAACAAGTAGACAATCTGCCCAGATTCACGAAATAGCAAAAGTAGAGCTCGATTGACTCAAGCTAGGGTGCTCCATAATTGCAAACAAATACATGGATGGATAGAGCACTACAAGATTAACAAAACAACCTTACTGATCATCCTCAAAAGAGACACGGATCACTAGGAAACAACATGAACATATGGCATATTGAGATAAACAGGTCAAGGACTTGGTGGAATTGCTAAGTCCCTAAAATCAGCATTAACGAATGCACTGTCGTGGTTCTAACTCTGACAGTGATGTAGGGGGTGTGTATGGAGAGGCTAGATCTCAGCTATGGAGAAGTTGTAAACACACCAGGATGTACGAGTTCAGGCCCTTCGCGGAGGAAGTAACAGCCCTACGTCTCGGTGCCCAGAGGCGGTCGATTGGATTATAGGTGTGTGAATAACAGGGGTGCGAACCCTTGCTACTGAGGAGGGGGTGTCTTATATAGAGTTTGCCAGACCCCTCCGGCCCTCAGTAATGCGGGGTTAAAATACATTAAGACTGGGCGTTACTGGTAACGCCCCTAATAAAGTGCTATGATGACCATAAAGACTACTTAATGGCCGACCGTTTGCTTGTGGAGTGACTTTAGATCTCCTGTCAGTCGAGTGGTTGGCTTCATGGTCGAGTGATAGCTCCCTAGTCGAGTGTCTTGAATCCATCGAGTGGGATACCTTCAAGTCGATTGAAAGGTGACTTATTCTAGGGATGTCCTTGGGTAGGCCTCTTAGGACAGGTGATGGGGTTATGTACCTAGGGTAGGGTCATGGACCTGATCCAAGTAACTTACCACAGGACATCCTTAGAAGAGGTCGCCTTCCAGTCGACCAACGAGGATTCACTCGACTGGCCTGAAGGACTCGACCACTAAGACTCACTCGACCACCAGGAGGTCAAGAGGTACTCTGCACTGCAACGGCCTGTAATCAAGTAGACTTTATGATAGTAAAGGCCTTTATGTGGGGCGTTACCAGTAACACCCCAGACTTAACTCACCTTAAACCCTCTCCTACGTGGGCTGGCTGGGGTCCTGGCGCACTCTATATAAGCCACCCCCCTCCACAGGCAGAGGGGTTCGGCACCTTGTAATTCATACATTCGTAATCCACTCGACCGCCTCCGGGCTCCGAGACGTAGGGCTGTTACTTCTTCCGAGAAGGGCCTGAACTCGTACATCCTTTGTGCTTACAACCTCTCCATAGCTAGGACCTTGCCTCTCCATACCTACCCCCCACTCTACTGTCAGGCTTAGAACCACGACAGTTGGCGCCCACCTTGGGGCAGGTGTTTTAGCGATTTTGTGGAGAAGTTGCGATTCTTCCGAGTACTCTCATCATGGTGTCTGCTGGAGTTTTGGTCAAGGGTCAAGAGATCCGTCTCGGCACCCTCACCTTCATCGCCGACGACTCCGCATGGCTCCAGGAGGCTCCACTCGACGTAGACGCGCTCCCCGTCCGCGGTGCGACGCACTTTCGCGCATGTGTCCGCGGCGTTCTGCTGCGGCAACCGTCGACCCAGTATCGGTCGGCTCCTCCATCATCCACCCTCCCGGTCTCCTGCCAGCGCAAGCGCTCAGGCCGGTCGAGGCTTCAGCGATGGGTGAGTCACGTGGTGGCTCGCCGATCGGCCACTACACAAGTTGCGGCAATCGAGCCCAACGAATCTCTCTACGGCTTGTTCGATCAGTCGACTGGCTCCGGAGAGACTGCATCCGAGTGCGGAAGCAGTGATCCAGCGGCGGAAATCTTGATGGTCGACGGGCCCCACAGCCCTCCTGGCTTCGCCCGTGGTGGTGGAGCAGGTGACGGCGGCGACCCTGCACGAGACTACGAAGAGTACCAGCCCGAGCCACTCGACTCTCTGCAAAGAGAAGAGCTTCGCCGCAGGAACGAGGATCCCCTGCGTATTCCTATCGCAGGAGAAACCCCCGAGGCTCGTGCCTTGGAGGAGGCGCGTCTGGCCAATTTGGCCGAGCGCACTCGACTGGAGAACCTTCAGTGAGCACTCGACGAGCGCGCGCGGCAACGAGTTCCCGACACCAGTCGACGTCAACTCTTCCCGCCGACTCAGGTATATCGAACCCCAATTCAGAATTTAGCAGCTGCGACCCGTATAGCAGAGTCCATTCAGCCTTCGCAGTCGGAAGCTGGCAGAGGTTTGCTGCAGATCAGGGATCTGCTCCGGGCAGCAGGAGATTAGAATTCAGCCGTGTCTCAGTCGCGCAACAGAATTCACAGTCGATCTGTCACTGTGAATACGGTTCAGTCGGCTCACAGCCCCAGATCGCCTCCGCGGCGCGAAGGGCGTGAGAATCGGCGAGATCAATATGGCGACAGACTCGACCGAGATGATAGGCGTCGAGTGCCCTATACCCCTCCGAGGGGTGGGTCTTACGCTCCTCGGCAGCCAGATGATAGGCGTCAGTACAGTACAAGGCGTAGGGTTCCAGTTGACCCCAGAGAGCCAGGCTTCGACGCGCGATCCATTATCGTGCAAGGGTTGGTCGACCGGAACAGAGCCCATCGAGGCGCACTCGACAGAGATGTACCCACGAGCAGTCGAGTACATGTTTCTGGTCCTGAATGTTTCAGCGGAGCTATCAGAGCCGCAGTTATCCCCCCCAATTTCAGGTTGGCAACAGGAGTCAGCAAGTTCACTGGTGAGTGTAAGCTTGAAACTTGGCTTGAAGACTACCGAGTGGCAGTTCAGATCGGTGGTGGGAACGACGAGGTGGCCATGAAGCATTTGCCCCTCATGTTGGAAGGTTCTGCCAGGGCATGGTTGACTCAATTACCTCCTAGCAGCATTTACACTTGGGAAGATCTGTCCCGAGTGTTCGTCAGAACGTTTGAAGGGACTTGCAAGCGACCAGCGGGATTGACAGAGTTGCAAGTCTGCGTGCAGAAAACTAATGAGACTCTCAGAGAGTATATTCAGAGGTGGATCACTTTGCACCACACTGTGGAAAATGTCTCTGATCATCAGGCAGTATGCGCCTTCAAAGACGGCGTCAAGAACAGAGAACTGAGTTTGAAATTTGGTCGAACCGGTGACATGACCTTGAGTCGGATGATGGAGATTGCTACCAAGTACGCCAACGGCGAAGAAGAAGACCGACTCCGAAGCGGCAAGCACAAGCCGAGTCAGTCGGAAAAAGGAAACGCCAGTCGGAAACAGAAGCGGAAGGCTGAACCGGCAGCTCCTGGAGAGGCTCTGGCCGTGACTCAAGGAAAGTTTAAGGGGAAACCAAAAGGATCCTGGAACCCCAAGAAGGTAAAGGATAAAGAAGGGAATGACGTGATGGATATGCCGTGTCACATTCACACGAAGAAAGATGAAGAGGGGAATATCATTTACCCAAAGCACACCACTCGCCAATGTCGACTCCTGATCCAGCAGTTTCAGGGAAAACAGTCTAAGGACAAGGAGAAGGAGTCGGACAAGGCCGAAGACAAAGAGGACAGTGAGGGAGGATATCCGCATATCAACTCCACTCTGATGATCTTTGCAGATGTGGAAAGCAGAAGTCAACTGAAAGTGATTAACCGAGAGGTGAACATGGTTGCCCCAGCAAAGGCAAATTATCTGAAGTGGTCTCAAACACCCATCACATTCGACCAATCTGATCACCCGACTCATATTGCCACCCCCGGGAGGCAAGCTTTGGTGGTCGATCCAGTTGTCGAAGGCACTCGACTGACAAAGGTGCTGATGGATGGTGGAAGTGGGCTGAACTTATTGTATGCAGACACATTGAAAGGTATGGGCATTCCGATGTCCCGACTGAGCACTAGTAACATGAGCTTCCATGGAGTTATACCAGGGAAGAAGGCCGATTCACTCGGCCAGATAGCTTTGGACGTAGTGTTTGGTGATTCGAAGCATTTTCGCAAAGAAAAGTTGACGTTTGAGGTCGTGGATTTTCAAAGTGCATATCATGCCATTTTGGGGAGACCAGCCTATGCACGGTTCATGGCTCGACCATGTTACGTGTACCTCAAATTGAAGATGCCCGGTCCCAAAGGTGTGATCACTGTCACCGGTGATAGGAAAAAGGCAGAGGAGTGCTTTCAGAAGGGCTCCAAGATTGCCGATTCCCAAGTGACAGCGGTCGAGTTCGAAGAATACAAGCAAAACGCAGATCCGAGTGACTTGCTGCGATCCAAGAAGCCCGCCACAGAGTCTGCATTCCAGTCGTCCGGTGAGACGAAGCCTGTTCACATTCACCCGACCGACCCCGAAGCAGCTCCGACCCGCATCTCCACAACACTCAACCCAAAATAGGAAGAAGCGCTCATCCAGTTCCTCCGTGAGAACTGGGACATTTTTGCATGGAAGCCCGCTGACATGCCAGGTGTTCCCAGGGGACTGGCTGAGCATCGCCTAAGAGTCGACTCGTCTGCAAAACCAGTCAAAGAGCATCTTCGGCGGTCCGCCGTCCAGAAGAGAAAGGCCATCGGTGAAGAAGTGGCTCGACTGTTGGCGGCAGGATTTATCCGAGAGATCTACCACTCCGAGTGGCTCGCTAATGTCGTCATGGTTCCTAAGAAGGACAAGTCGCTCCGAATGTGCATTGATTTCAAGCACATCAACCGGGCCTGCCCGAAAGATCACTTTCCTCTCCCTCGCATAGATCAAATTGTTGACTCGACCGCGGGATGCGAGAGATTGTCTTTTTTAGATGCTTACTCCGGGTACCACCAGATCCGTCTGTACGGGCCCGATGAGGTAAAAACAGCTTTCATCACTCCATTCGGGTGCTTCTGCTATATCACCATGCCATTCGGCCTCAAGAATGCCGGAGCCACATTTATGCGAATGATTCAGAAGTGTCTACTCACCCAAATCAGTCGGAATGTGGAAGCTTATATGGATGATATTGTTGTCAAGTCACGAAAAGGTTCCGACCTGCTCGCTGACCTCGCCGAAACATTTGCCAACCTCAGAAGGTATGATATCAAGCTCAATCCATCAAAGTGCACATTTGGAGTTCCTGGTGGCAAGTTACTCGGTTTTCTCGTTTCCGAACGGGGAATCGACGCTAACCCAGAGAAGATTGGCACTATCCTCCGAATGAAACGCCCCGTGCGAGTGCACGATGTCCAGAAGCTTACCGGATGCTTGGCCGCATTAAGTCGATTCATCTCACGACTCGGTGAAAAGGCACTGCCTCTTTACCGACTGATGAAGAAGGCTGACAAGTTCGAGTGGACTCCAGAAGCTGATGCAGCGTTTGCCGAGCTAAAAGCTCTGCTCTCCACCCAGCCGGTGCTTGCTGCTCCAATCAGCAAAGAGCCTCTGTTGCTCTACATCGCAGCCACAGGACAAGTCGTCAGTACTGTGCTAACGGTCGAGCGGGAAGAAGAAGGAAAAGCTCTCAAAGTTCAGCGCCCAGTGTATTATTTGTCTGAAGTCTTGACTCCATCCAAGCAGAGATATCCTCATTATCAGAAGCTTGTGTATGGAATATACATGACCACAAAGAAGGTTGCTCATTATTTCTCTGACCATTCCATCACAGTCGTCAGCGACGCTCCACTATCTGAGATTTTGCACAACAGAGACGCAACTGGTCGAGTGGCCAAATGGGCGATTGAACTTCTTCCCCTTGATATCAAGTTTGAGGCAAAGAAAGCCATTAAGTCCCAGGCGATAGCAGATTTCCTCGCCGAGTGGATTGAACAACAGCAGCCGACTGAAGTTCACTCGGAGCATTGGACCATGTTTTTCGATGGCTCTAAGATGTTGAATGGTTCCGGTGCTGGGGTTGTCCTGGTTTCCCCCAGAGGAGATAAGCTCAGATATGTGCTCCAGATTCACTTTGATTCCTCCAACAATGAGGCAGAATATGAGGCCCTCCTATATGGGTTGCGCATGGCCATTTCACTCGGCGTCCGTCGCCTAATGGTCTATGGCGACTCGGATTTAGTGGTCAATCAGGTGATGAAAGAGTGGGACGTGAGAAGCCCAGCCATGGCTGGATACTGCAGTGCAGTGAGGAAGCTGGAGAAGAAGTTCGAGGGGTTGGAGCTCCATCATATACCCCGACTGAAAAATCAAGCAGCTGATGATCTAGCAAAGATAGGTTCCAAGAGAGAAGCCATTCCGAGTGGTGTGTTCTTGGAGCATATACACACTCCGTCAGTCAAAGAAGATCCTTTCACCGAAGAAACTCCGCAGCCCAAGAGCGCCACAGATCCGACTGAAGTTGAAGTCCCAGCGGTGGTCGACTTGATCATGGAGGTTTTGGTGGTCATTCCCGACTGGACGATTCCGTATGTCGCATATATCTTGAGGAAAGAGCTTCCGGAGGATGAGGAAGAGGCTCGACAGATCGTCCGTCGATCTAAGGCCTTTACCGTAATCAAAGGACAATTATACAGAGAAAGCGCGACTGGAGTCGGTCAGAAGTGCATAACACCAGAAGAAGGTCGACTCATCCTCAATGATACTCACTCGGGGACCTGTGGTCATCATGCGTCCTCTCGGACCATCGTGGCCAAAGCATACCGAGCCGGATTTTACTGGCCCAAGGCGAATGAGATGGCAAAAGAGATAGTAGATAAGTGCGAGGGATGTCAGTTCTACTCGAATATGTCGCACAAGCCTGCGTCAGCTTTAAAGACCATCCCACTCGTCTGGCCTTTTGCAGTTTGGGGGCTTGACATGATCGGTCCTTTGAGAACAGGACGAAGTGGCTTCAC
This sequence comes from Triticum dicoccoides, assembly GCF_002162155.2. Classification (NCBI taxonomy): domain Eukaryota; kingdom Viridiplantae; phylum Streptophyta; class Magnoliopsida; order Poales; family Poaceae; genus Triticum; species Triticum dicoccoides. Next base: position 553,023,295 of record NC_041382.1, read on the forward strand.
GCATGTACTGGTGGCAGTCGACAAGTTCACCAAGTGGATCGAGGCTAAACCAATCAAGAGCCTTGACACCGGTACTGCTGTTAGCTTCATCAGGGAACTAATATTCAGATATGGAGTCCCGCACAGCATCATTACAGATAATGGGTCGAACTTTGACTCAGAGGAATTCAGAGCTTTCTGCGACTCCCAGGGCACACGAGTCGACTACGCATCAGTCGCCCATCCGCAGTCGAATGGACAAGCAGAGCGAGCTAATGGACTGATTCTCAAGGGACTGAAGCCTCGACTGATGCGTGATCTCAAACACGCGGCTGGAGCTTGGGTCGACGAACTTCCATCTGTACTCTGGGGACTGCGGACCACGCCTAATCGGTCGACCGGAAGAACTCCATTCTTCTTGGTCTATGGAGCTGAAGCAGTCTTGCCGAGTGATCTTCTCCACAATGCTCCTCGAGTTGAAATCTACAACGAAGCAGAAGCTGAACAAGCGCGGCAGGACGCAGTCGACCTTTTAGAGGAAGAAAGGGAGATGGCTCTGATCCGGTCGACCATCTACCAACAAGATCTGCG
>NC_041382.1:553025054-553026039 GCF_002162155.2 Triticum dicoccoides
AGTGGTAAGCCAGCCTTCCACTCGGAGGCTTAGCTGCAGCCTCGTGCTCGCCTAAGTTATAAAAATCCTACCGAGTGAAGAGCAACCCTCTCACTCGGGGGCTTAGCTGCAGTCCAAGCACTCGCCTAAGTCGTGAAAATCCTACCGAGTGAAGAGCAATCCTCTCACTCGGAGGCTTAGCTGTAGCCTCGTGCTCGCCTAAGTTATCAAAATCCTACCGAGTGGTAAGCCAGCCTTCCACTCGGAGGCTTAGCTGCAGCCGCGTGCTCGCCTAAGTTATAAAAATCCTACCGAGTGAAGAGCAACCCTCTCACTCGGGGGCTTAGCTGCAGCCCAGTGCTCGTCTAAGTGGACTAAAGAATAAGTCGATTGCAGCACAGGCACCTTGCTTTGAACCTGCAAAAGACATTCCGAGCCGAAGGCAATCGTATTCAAGCACCAAATCCAAGTTTGAATCGACATCTAAAGGAACCGAAAGTGTTCAGGCGTCAAGCCTGTTAAGGTTTGTCGGTTACAATTTCACTCGGCATACCGAGGCAAATTTAAAGCGTCGAGTCAGAAGAAGTTTTTTACCCCTCCTGTGGAGGGCTGGAAGGTGCAACAAATTCATCAAGGTCAATCCCGTCGGCGATCCGAGTGGCAGCTGCAAGGAAAGTTTCCATAAAGGATCTGAAGTCGTGCTTCTTGGTATTGGCCACCCGAAGGGCCGCCAGCTTCTCTTCTCGCACATCTTTGCAGTGGACTCGGGCCAGACACAGAGCGACATCTGCACCACACCGAGCCGAGGACTTCTTCCACTCCTGCACTCGACCAGGGATCGTGTTCAAGCGGGCCATCAGCGACTCAAGGTCATTCTGAAGTGTCTCCTCAGGCCAGAGCGTCGAGTCGATGCGAGATGTGGCGGCCTTCAGCCTTGCGAGATAGTCCACGACAGCTGCAACACGAGACTCCAGTCGGAAAACATCCATGGCAACTTCGTCGTTCA
>NC_041382.1:553026982-553028194 GCF_002162155.2 Triticum dicoccoides
GATAATGGGTCGAACTTTGACTCAGAGGAATTCAGAGCTTTCTGCGACTCCCAGGGCACACGAGTCGACTACGCATCAGTCGCCCATCCGCAGTCGAATGGACAAGCAGAGCGAGCTAATGGACTGATTCTCAAGGGACTGAAGCCTCGACTGATGCGTGATCTCAAACACGCGGCTGGAGCTTGGGTCGACGAACTTCCATCTGTACTCTGGGGACTGCGGACCACGCCTAATCGGTCGACCGGAAGAACTCCATTCTTCTTGGTCTATGGAGCTGAAGCAGTCTTGCCGAGTGATCTTCTCCACAATGCTCCTCGAGTTGAAATCTACAACGAAGCAGAAGCTGAACAAGCGCGGCAGGACGCAGTCGACCTTTTAGAGGAAGAAAGGGAGATGGCTCTGATCCGGTCGACCATCTACCAACAAGATCTGCGACGTTTCCACGCCCGAAACGTGAGAGGTCGAGCCTTCCAGGAAGGGGATTTGGTTCTCCGAGTGGATCAGCACAAACCACACAAGCTTGCTCCTTCTTGGGAAGGCCCCTTCATCGTCACCAAGGTTCTCCACAACGGGGCGTACCGTCTTTACAACGTCGAGCATAATATCGACGAGCCCCGAGCTTGGAACGCGGAGCTACTCCGCCCGTTTTACACTTAAGCTTTATCACTCGGATGAGTTGCAATAAAGTACTTCTGTAGTTCATGGACCTCAAAATAATAAGTGTCATAGTTCCTCCATAATATCTGTCACTTTTTATTTTTTGTCCAATGAAATTCCCCTCAGTGGGTGACTTAGCTGCGAATCCGTTTTGCCTAAGTTTGTAAAAATCCTACCGAGTGGTGAGCCAGACTCCCACTCGGAGGCTTAGCCGCGAATCCGTTTCGCCTAAGTTATAAAAATCCTACCGAGTGAAGAGCAACCCTCTCACTCGGGGGCTTAGCTGCAGTCCAAGCACTCGCCTAAGTTGTGAAAATCCTACCGAGTGGTAAGCCAGCCTTCCACTCGGAGGCTTAGCTGCAGCCTCGTGCTCGCCTAAGTTGTGAAAATCCTACCGAGTGGTGAGCCAGACTCCCACTCGGAGACTTAGCCGCGAATCCGTTTCGCCTAAGTTATAAAAATCCTACCGAGTGAAGAGCAACCCTCTCACTCGGGGGCTTAGCTGCAGTCCAAGCACTCGCCTAAGTTGTGAAAATCCTACCGAGTGGTAAGCCA
>NC_041382.1:553029677-553039001 GCF_002162155.2 Triticum dicoccoides
GGGCCATCAGCGACTCAAGGTCATTCTGAAGTGTCTCCTCAGGCCAGAGCGTCGAGTCGATGCGAGATGTGGCGGCCTTCAGCCTTGCGAGATAGTCCACGACAGCTGCAACACGAGACTCCAGTCGGAAAACATCCATGGCAACTTCGTCGTTCACCGAAGAATTGACGGGGTCAAGGTTTGGCTCCAGTCGGCTGGTTTCTTCTTCAAAGTTTTGACAAAATTCTGCAAGGGTGATCACTAAGTCAAGGAGATAGTCGAATGGAAAAAGCCACAATTGGAAATATTTGCCAAACATGGAGGTCTACCTTCAAGCATAAGGAACAACTTTTTGGCAAGGCCACTCAGGAAGGCCTCCAGTTCAGTTTTCTTCTCAGTCAATTTGCTGACTTGGTCGGTCAGGGCAGCTTTGTCAGTTTTCAGTCGACTGACCTCCTTGTTGGCAATCCCAAGAGCAGCTTTCAGATTGGTATTGTCTTGTACGAGCTTGGTAACTGAAGCTAACTTCTCGTCAGCAAGCTTGATCTTCTCAGCTAGCTCAAGGTCTTTCTTCTGCTGGGCCTCCCTTACCTTACCTGCAAGTTACAACAAGATCAGATGCTGAAACAAGCAAGGGGAAAAGCAGTCGTCAGGGTCTCACCAAACATACCTTCGGTCTCCTCCTTTGCCTTTGTCAGCTTCTCCTGAACCAGCCTCAAGCTCAGCTCGACTTGAGTATGTTTTTGTTCCAGCTCTGAGTAGCGAGCCACAAGATCACAGGAGTTCTGTGAAGAACCAATCGACTAAATGTCAAATATAATTCACTTCCGAGTGAAAAAGGGATAAACACACGTTTCTAAGACTACAGCCAAATACAAGCATTCAACCGTAGTCTCGGGGACTACACCCAGTGGGTGCACTCAGCGTGCCCCCACTAATCCTGTTGAAGACAAAGTCGACCAGTCGACCTCAAAAAAAAAATGTGTGCGAGATGCATTCTCTAAGACTGTGATCAACTGCAAGCAGTCGACCACAGTCTCGGGGACTACACCCAGTGGGTGCACTTAGCGTGCCCCCACCGGTTTGTGAAATCCAGTCGACCAGTCGACTGACAGAAAGATTGACATTATAAAGCCTAAGGCCGACTGCCAGCAGTCGACCTTAGCCTTGGGGACTACACCCAGTGGGTGCACTCAGCGTGCCCCCACCGGTTTGTGAAATCCAGTCGACCAGTCGACTGACAGAAAGATTGACATCATAAAGCCTAAGGCCGACTGCCAGCAGTCGACCTTAGCCTTGGGGACTACACCCAGCGGGTGCACTCAGCGTGCCCCCGCTAACACGGAGTTTATTCGACACACCCAGTGGGTGATTACTATAAATTCCGGAAAAGAAAAGTTTTTGGTAGCATATCCAACAGAACAAACAGCGGTCGACTGACCTGGACATTGATTTGGAGGGCAGAGCTGGCGTCATAAGCTGCCTGGCTCGCGTCCCGGATAGTCTTCAGCTGCTCCATCATGAGTGCCGCCTGGCGTATTGCTTCCTTCGCTGCGCCAGCTTGGTCCTCTGGGACGTGGTGCGTCGTGAAGAGGGAGGGCTGCTGAGCACTCGTCAGTGGATTTGCGAAGGACACTGTGTGTCGAGTGATGTTCTCTTCTTCCACAGTCAGAATCTCAGGCGCCGTCACATCCTGAGGCACTTTACTGGCGGACGCTTTCCGACTCCTCCTGCGTGCCAGTGTTTCTTCATCCTCGTCGTCATCAGGGAGATTGATAACAGTATTGGGTGGAGCTGCGGAGAAGAATCAGGATCAGAGATCGCGAGTCAGTCGACTAAGAACGATGTTAAGAATACAGTACCTGGGTTCGAAGTTGCTGCATCCTCCATCTCGTGGTCATCAGCCCGGGCCGAGGTCTCAGAAGTAGCAGCACTACAACTCCAAAGGATCGGTCGACTAACTTCAGCGTCGACCAGAGATAAAGTTCGCACAGAATAAGAAAATATGAGCAGCACAATTACCCTGATATGGTGGGGATGGACACCTTCATTTTCGGCAGGAGCTTGGTCGGCTTTGGTAGAGCCCCCCTAGGCTGCTTCGGCGCCTTTTCAGTCGGCGCTGGAGAAGTGGTCCTAGGGCGCTTGGTCGACTGCGTCGCAACCCCCTTGCCACGTTCAGTCGAAGGGTCGTGGACGAGCTTCGACCGCCTTTCCGAGCGCGGTGGCACGACCTCCTCCTCTTCCTCCTCGTCTTCGGCATCATCATCATCGCCGTCGTCATCATCATCGTCGTCGTCGTCCCCTGCAACGTCCGAGTCCCATTCCTCCTCGTCCTGGCTCTCGCCCCCACTCGCCTCACCCTCCTCAGGCGGAGTTTGTGCCCCATTGGGCATCGAGTACAGCTCGGTGAGGGCCTAGCAGATATCAAGACAATGATCAGTCGACCAGTCGGCAGAGTGGACAGAGATGAATGCGACAAGAATGCAGTGGAGAGCAGGGCAAGTGTACCTTATTTGGATCACTGTTGTGGTCGAGTGTAGGAATCCTTCTGGCTCCGCGTGGGTTGTCCTTGTTTCCGGTGACGGCTGCCATCCATCTTTCCAGAGTGACATCGTCGACTGCTTCTGGATGGACTCTAGTCTCGTCTTCGGTCCCACAGTACAACCACATGCAGTGGCTCCGGAACTGGAGGGGCTGGATGCGACGCCTGAGGAAGACCTCCAGGAGATCCATGCCCGTCACTCCCTCCCGAACCAACTGCACCACGCGCTCCATCAACATCTTCACATCAGCTTTCTCCTCCGGGATCAACTTCAGAGAGGAGGGCTTGTTCACTCGGTCCATGGTAAACTGTGGGAGTCCACTCGACTGTCCCGGCGTCGACTGGTCCCGGCAGTAGAACCAGGTCGACTGCCAGCCTCTGACTGACTCGGGAAAGGTCATGGGCGGAAAGGTGCTCTTGTTCCTCACCTGGATGCCCAAACCCCCACACATTTGGACGACTCGGGTCTTTTCGTCGCCTGGACTCGCCTTCTTCACGGTCTGAGAGCGACACGTGAATATATGCTTGAACAAACCCCAGTGCGGTCGACAGCCCAAGAAACCCTCACACATGGACACGAACGCGGCAAGATAGGCAATGGAGTTTGGGGTAAAGTGGTGGAGCTGCGCTCCGAAGAAGTTCAAAAAGCCACGAAAGAAAACACTCGGCGGCAAGGAAAACCCGCGATCAACATGGGTGGCCAAAAGCACACACTCACCCTCTTCTGGCTGGGGCTGCCACTCCTTCCCCGGAAGCCTCGCAGCTCCGTGGGGGATCAAGCCCTCGTTGGCCATGTCGAGAATGTCATTATCAGTGATGGTCGACTGGATCCAGTCTCCTTGGACCCAGCCTTTCGGCAGGCGGGATCTGGACGAGGACCCTCCGCGGCTGGTGGATCTCCCCTTCGCCTTCTCCGACGCCGACGCCTTCTTTGCACGCTCCAGCGCCGCCGTCTTCTCCTTGGCCATGGTCGCCGGCGAGATGCGCGAAGGGAAGTGGTGCGGGGGCGAGAGCGAGCACGCTGAGCAGGGAGGAAGGAAGCAGAGAGAGGGGGAGAATGCTAAGGCGCAGCACAGAAATCCTCGCCGGGCACATTTATAAGGTCCCTTCCGAGTGGATGACAGGTGGGCCCGGTCGATCTAATCATATCTAGAACAGTTATGCAGACGGGATACGTGGCGAAAAAGGCGGCGCGGAGATCGAGGCGTCCATGCCCCGTCCCATCCGAACGCCGCGGTCCGCCCCGCTTCGCGCGCGTCCCAAAATTTCGCATCCCGCGGAATCCGCGAGCAACAAATCAGTCTATCAGGCGCGGTGTTTCCGGCGATCCGTCGCTCGGAGATCGTCGAAGCCTGAAAGATCACTCGACGCAAAAAACAGAATGGATCAAGTCGACTGAAGGCAAGTTGTTTCCTGTCGACAAAGGGATTCTTTGGTCCAGAACAGCGCACAACCGGAGCACAAAGATTAATCGGAAACGACATCAACTCCTTCTTCACTCGAAGCCTCAATCCATTCGGGGGCTAATGATGGGGTTATGTACCTAGGGTAGGGTCATGGACCTGATCCAAGTAACTTACCCCAGGACATCCTTAGAAGAGGTCGCCTTCCAGTCGACCAACGAGGATTCACTCGACTGGCCTGAAGGACTCGACCACTAAGACTCACTCGACCACCAGGAGGTCAAGAGGTACTCTGCACTGCAACGGCCTGTAATCAAGTAGACTTTATGATAGTAAAGGCCTTTATGTGGGGCGTTACCAGTAACGCCCCAGACTTAACTCACCTTAAACCCTCTCCTACGTGGGCTGGCTGGGGTCCTGGCGCACTCTATATAAGCCACCCCCCTCCACAGGCAGAGAGGTTCGGCACCTTGTAATTCATACATTCGTAATCCACTCGACCGCCTCCGGGCTCCGAGACGTAGGGTTGTTACTTCTTCCGAGAAGGGCCTGAACTCGTACATCCTTTGTGCTTACAACCTCTCCATAGCTAGGACCTTGCCTCTCCATACCTATCCCCCACTCTACTGTCAGGCTTAGAACCACGACAACAGGTCCATGCCCCTAACCTAGGTACATAGCTTCATCATTAGCCCCCGAATGGATCGAGGTTCGAGTGGGGAAGGAGTTGGGGGTCCTTCTGCCTGGTCCTTAGCGTTATATGAATGTCTTGTACTGGATCAATTGTCACGGATGACGTTGTCGACTTCTTTCGGTCACCTTGATCCATTCTTGGTCTCTCGTCGAGTGAATTTCCTTACTTTTGAAATACCGAGTGCCGGCACGAGCGGGATCTTCTGTTTGATGAGTTGTTCCGCAGCCCGCGGATTTCGCGGGATTTGAATTTCGGGAAGCGAGCGGGACGGGGGCGGCCACAGTAATCGGATGGGATAGGACGGAAGCTCCTCGATCCCTGCGCCACCTTTTTTGCCACATACCGCGCGCGCGCCTGTTGCGGGATTTGACGGGATAGCCTGGTCCTACCGGTCAGCCACTCGGAAGCGGTTCCTTATAAGTTGCCGGCTCGGGGCTCCCCAACAGTGTGCTCTCGCCTTTCTTCCTCCCCCCGCAAGGTCCTCTGCCACCTCCGCTCTCACCCTAGCACCGTAGGTCCGTTCGAGCATCGCCGGCGACGATGGTGAAGGACAAGACGTCGGCTTTGGAGCGTGCGAAGAAGGCGGCGGTGCAGGGGACGGGGAAGAAGTCCGCTCGGGGCGGATCTTCCTCGAGGACTGCTCTGCCCAGGGATTGGATCCAGGGCGACTGGATGCCGCCGGTGATTTGGCAGGAAGATCTTGACGACATGGTCGAGGGGGGAGTCATTCCCCATGAAGCTGCGCGTCTCCCGGGGAGAGAAGTCGAACCCCAACCTCGTGACGGTGAGTGCGTCCTCCTCGCCACCCATATCGATCGCGGATTTTCTTCTACCTCCTCATCCTTTTTTCCAGAGCTTTTTGAACTTCTTCGGAGCGCAGCTCCACCATTTCACTCCCAATTCCATCGTGTATCTTGCGGCCTTCGTTTCCTTGTGCGAAAGTTTCTTGGGTTGCCGCCCCCATTGGGGACTCTTTAAACACATCTTCACTTGTCGTTCCCAATCGGTAAAGAAAGCCAAGTCGAGTGACGAACGGACGCAAGTGATCCAGCTGTGCGGGGGCTTGGCGATCCAGATGAGGGGAAAAAGTTCTTTTCCATCTATCACTTTTCCCGAGTCAGTCCGTGGTTGGCAGTCAACCTGGTTTTATTGCCAAGACCAGGTGACCCCAGGGCAGTCGACTGGGCTTCCCCCTTTCTCTCTGGATCGAGCTCAAAAGCCTGCCTCTCTGAAAGTGCTGCCGGAGGAAAAGGCGCAAGTCAAGGTGCTGGTTGGTCGAGTGGTTCAGCTTGTCCGAGAGGGCATGACCGGCATGGACTTGCTGGAGGTCTTCCTTCGGAGGCGCATCCAACCTCTCCAGGCTCGTGACCACCCGATGTGGCTGTACTCGGGTCTCGAGGACACCACTCGGATTCACCCAGAGGAGGTCACTGACGAGATGCTGGAAGGGTGGCTGTCGAGCATCACAGGGAACAAAGACAACCCCCGAGGAGCCAGGAGGGTCCCTCCACTCGACAACTCATTTGAAGTGGACCAGGTTTGACCTTGTGTCCCCGACTGAGATCTTGCTTTCTTTATTTGCTCTCTTTGAGTCGGTCGACTGACTTTCGACTTGTCTGCTGTTCTCCAGGCAACTATAGAGATGTACTCGACACCCAACGGAGCACAGGAGCAGGCCGAGGAAGGGGAGGCGAGCGGAGACGAATAGGGGGAGTGGGAATCTGACGACGAAGGAGAGGGAGACGACGACGTCGACTCCAGCGAAGAGGAGGAGGAGGAAGCTGAACCTCCCTGCTCGGAAAGGCGATCCAAGCTTACACACAACCCTGCGTGGGAACGTGGTAAGGCGACTGCTCCCGTTGGGCAGTCGTCGAAGCACCCTCGGACCTCTTCTCCAGCGCCGACTGAAAAATCTCCCAAGCACCCCCGCGCGGTGCCGTCCAAGCCACCCAAGGCTCTGCCAAAGATGAGGATGACTGTCCCCACCATTTCTGGGTAATGATAGAACTTGTTCTCCTTTGTCGACCATGGACGGATCCTTGGTCGATCCACTGAGCCAACTGACTGTCTTTCAAAATTTGCAGTGCTGCTACTTCTGAGATCTCCGCCAAGGACGATGATCAAGAGATGGAGGATGTTGTTACTTCCAACCCTGGTATGATTGCTGATGTTCTGCCTTGAATCGACTGACGATTTCTTATAACTCTGGTCGATTGAATTTTTCTCGTAGCGACTGACGATTTCTCATAACTCTGGTCGATTGAATTTTTCTCGTAGCTCCTCCTCATGTTATTAACCTCCCTGACGACGACGACGAAGTGCCGCCGAGAGTGAGGCGGAACAGGAAAGCGTCGGCTGGCGAGACCCCACAATCCACTCCGGCGCCTGAGGCCGTAGCTCGAGACGGTGGTGATACCACTCGGGCTTCTGTGACTTTCGCCATTCCTCTGACGAGTGTGCGGCCCCCGAGGTCGACCGCAAATCCGCCTTCGCTCTTCGCCACACACCACGTCCCTGAGGACCAAGTGGGTGCAGCTAAGGAAGCTATACGTCAGGCAGGGATCATGATGGAGCAGGTCAAGGTGGTTCGAGAAGCCAGCCAAGAAGCTTATGACGCGAGTTCAGCTCTTCAGAGTAACGTCCAGGTCAGTCGATTCACTACTTGTTCTGTTAGGGTATGCTATCTGAAGAATCTCTTTTCTGAAGATCTTTAAATCTGTACACCCACTGGGTGTGTCCGTTAAGTCTTGGACGAGTAGGGGCACGCTGAGTGCACCCACTGGGTGTAGTCCCCGAGACTACGGTGGACTACTGGCAGTCGACTGTAGTCTTTATATTGTGTTGCTATAGTTCTTCTTCACTCGGTCTGGTCAGGCCATGTCGAATGAAACCGTATCTGGTCGACTGCGGGCAGTCGATTTTTTTTCTTAAAAACCAGTGGGGGCACGCTGAGTGCACCCACTGGGTGTAGTCCCCGAGACTATAGTGGACTACTGGCAGTCGACTGTAGTCTTAGAAACGCCATCATTGTCTCTTGGTTACTCGGAAGCAACTTATCTTGGACCTCTGTCGACTGATTTTTGCAGAAATCCTGTGAACTTGTGGCTCTCTATACTGAGTTGGAGAACAAACAAATCCAGGTCAACCTTGACTTGAAGCTTGCTCAACAGAACCTGCAGAAGGCGCGAGAAGAAGCAAAAGGTATGGCTGGTGAAGTTTCTCATTCTTGACGAGTGACTTTTTCTTTCTTGCCCGTTCTTGACGTTGAGCTCACTCGATGTTCTGTAGATAAACTGGAGGAAGCTCTGAAGAAGAAGGATCAAGATCTTGCCGAAGCACAGGAGGAGGCCTTGAGCAAAATGAAGCTTGCAGAAGAGAAACTGGCTTCGGTCGGAACTCTTGAACAGGAGAACTCCAGACTGAAAAATGCTCTCGAGACAGCTAATCAAGAGGCCAGCCGACTGAAGAACGACAAGATGGTTCTGCATGACAAGGCGGGTGAGCTGGCGGGGAAGGTAAACAATCTGGAGGCTTATCTCGGTGGACTCGCCAAGAAGCTGTTCGTCATGCTCGAAGGTAATTACTCCGACCCAGCTGTCTTGCAGTTACCAAGCCCGTGTAAGGCCACTGTCTTATTCTTGAATCGTGTTTGCAGAATTCTGCCAGAGCTTTGAACAGGAAACCAGTCGAGTGGAGCCAGGCTTGGATCCCGCCAATTCTCTCGTGAAGGACGAGGCTTCTATGAACGTGCTCCAACTGGAGTCTCGTGTTACCAGCGTTGTTGACTATCTTGCTCGGCTGAAGGTTGCGATGTCGCGGATCGACACATCACTCTGGCCTGGAACGACGCTTCAGAACGACCTCGAGTCCCTGATGGTTCGACTGAATGAAGTCCCGGGTCGAGTGGCAGAATGGAAGAAATCTTCTGCTAGATGTGGTGCTGATGTCGCTCTGTCTCTGGTCCGCGTCCATTGCAAGGAGGCGCGAGAAGAAAAGCTGGCCGCCATCCAAGTTGCCAATACCAGGAAGCACAGCTTTCAAGACTTCATGGAGACTTTCATCGCTGCTGCTACTCGTATTGCAGACGGGATCGACTTGGACGAGTTCGTCGCCCCTTCCAGTCCTCCGCTTGAGGAATGAAAAACTTTTATGCTTCACTTTCAATTTGCCTCGGAATGCCGAGTGGATTTTGTAACCGTTAAACTCTGTCGAGCCGAGGGCTCGAGTACTTTGATCTGAGGTCTGGGACCTTTAGGCCTTATCTGAACTTGATTTCTCGTTGAATATCGTCATGGATTGATCCGTTGAGTGGAACTTGATCTTCACTCGGAATAACCTCGTATTTGTGGTGTAACTCCGAAGGAGAAGGTAGCAGTCGATTTGCGCCCCGTCGTCCTTGCGGATTGGGTTGTGTTTCGCACTTAGGCGAGTGTTGGGCTGCAGCTAAGCCCCCGAGTGGGAGATTTTCTCTCCACTCGGTAGGATTTTAAACACTTAGGCGAGCATTGGGCCGCAGCTAAGCCCCCGAGTGGGAGGTTTGCTCTCCACTCGGTAGGATTTTTAAACACTTAGGCGAGCACTGGGCTGCAGCTAAGCCCCCGAGTGGGAGGTTTGCTCTCTACTCGGTAGGATTTTTTCAAACTTAGGCGAGCACTGGGCTGCAGCTAAGCCCCCCGAGTGGGAGGTTTGCTCTCCACTCGGTAGGA
>NC_041382.1:553039838-553047799 GCF_002162155.2 Triticum dicoccoides
TTAGGCGAGCACTGGGCTGCAGCTAAGCCCCCGAGTGGGAGGTTTGCTCTCCACTCGGTAGGATTTTTTCAAACTTAGGCGAGCACTGAGCTGCAGCTAAGCCCCCGAGTGGGACGTTTGCTCTCAACTCGGTAGGATTTTTTCAAACTTAGGCGAGCACTGGGCTGCAGCTAAGCCCCCGAGTGGGAGGTTTGCTCTCCACTCGGTAGGATTTTTAAACACTTAGGCGAGCACTGGGCTGCAGCTAAGCCCCCGAGTGGGAGGTTTGCTCTCCACTCGGTAGGATTTTTAAACACTTAGGCGAGCACTGGGCTGCAGCTAAGCCCCCGAATGGGAGGTTTGGTCTCCACTCGGTAGGATTTTTTTTCACAAACTTAGGCGAAACGGATTCGTAGATAAGTCACCCACTGGGGGATTTCGTACGCAAACAAAAGTGACAGCAATTATTGGAACACTCTTGTCTTTGATAAAAATGAACTGCAGAAGTTTTTCTTATTACATCTCATCCGAGTGAGAATTTAAGTGTAAAAGGGACGGAGCAGTTCCGCATTCCAAGCTCGTGGCTCATTGATCTGGCGACCGATATTGTAAAGGTGATATGCTCCATTGTGGAGGACTCTGGTGACGATGAAGGGGCCTTCCCAAGTAGGGGCGAGCTTGTGTGGTTTGTGTTGATCCACTCGGAGGACCAAATCCCCTTCTTGGAAGGCTCGACTCTTCACATTTCTGGCATGGAATCGACGCAAGTCTTGCTGGTAAATGGTCGATCGGATCATAGCCATTTCTCTTTCTTCTTCCAGGAGGTCGACTGCATCTTGCCGGGCTTGTTCTGCTTCATCTTCGGTGTAAAGTTCGACTCGGGGTGCATTGTGAAGTAGATCGCTCGGCACGACTGCTTCGGCTCCGTAAACCAGAAAGAACGGAGTTCTTCCAGTCGACCGATTTGGGGTGGTCCTCAATCCCCACAGAACTGACGGAAGCTCGTCGACCCATGCGCCCGCTACGTGCTTGAGATCACGCATCAGCCGGGGTTTTAGTCCTTTGAGAATCAGACCATTTGCCCTTTCAGCTTGTCCGTTCGACTGGGGGTGGGCGACCGATGCGTAGTCGACTCATGTTCCTTGAGAGGCGCAAAAAGCTCTGAACTTGTCCGAATCAAAGTTTGACCCATTGTCAGTGATGATGCTATGCGGGACTCCATATCTGAATGTTAACCCCCTGACGAAACTGATAGCAGTGCAACCATCAAGATTCTTTATAGGCTTAGCTTCAATCCATTTGGTAAACTTGTCGACTGCCACAAGCACATGTGTGAAACCGCTCTTGCCTGTTCTCAGTGGACCAACCATGTCCAGTCCCCAGACAGCAAAGGGCCAGATGAGTGGAATGGTCTTCAGGGCTGATGCAGGCTTGTGTGACATGTTGGAGTAGAACTGGCACCCTCCACACTTGTCGACTATCTCCTTTGCCATTTCATTTGCTCTTGGCCAGTAAAATCCTGCTTGGTATGCTTTAGCCACAATGGTCCGAGAAGACACATGGTGACCACAGGTCCCCGAGTGGATATCATCAAGGATTATCTGACCTTCTTTGGGTGTTATGCACTTCTGACCGTTTCCAGTCGTGCTTTCTCTATACAGCTGTCCCTTTATGACTGTGAAGGCCTTGGATCGACGGACGATCTGTCGAGCCTCTTCTTCGTCCTCCGGGAGTTCTTTCCTTAGGATATACGCGATGTACGGTATCGTCCAGTCGGGAGTGTTTGCCAAGACTTCCATGATTAGGTTGACCACAGCGGGAACTTCGACTTTAGTCGGATCTGTGGCACTTTTCAGCTGCGGGGCTTCTTTTGTAAAAGGATCTTCTTGGACTGACGGTGAGTGGATGTGCTCCAGGAACATGTTTTGGGAATAGCTTCTCTCTTGGAGCCTATCTTTGCCAAATCGTCAGCCGCTTGATTTTTCAGTCGGGGGATGTGATGAAGCTCTAACCCCTCGAATTTCTTTTCTAACTTTCTCACTGCATTGCAATAACCAGTCATTGTCGGACTTCTGACGTCCCACTCCTTCATCACCTGATTGACCACCAAATCTGAGTCGCCATAGACCATGAGGCGACGGACGCCGAGTGAAATGGCCATGCGCAACCCATACAAAAGTGCTCCATATTCTGCTTCATTATTGGAGGAATCGAAGTGAATCTGGAGAACGTATCTGAGCTTATCTCCTCGGGGGGAGACTAATACTACCCCAGCACCAGAACCATTCAACATCTTAGATCCATCGAAGACATGGTCCAGTGCTCTGAGTGAATTTGAGTCGGAAGTTGCTGTTCAATCCACTCGGCGACGAAATCTGCGATTGCTTGGGACTTGATAGCCTTCTTTGCTTCAAACTTGATATCTAGGGGAAGGAGTTCAATCGCCCACTTTGCCACTCGACCAGTTGCATCTCTGTTGTGCAGAATCTCTAACAGTGGGGCGTCGCTGACGACTGTAATGGAGTGGTCAGAGAAGTAATGTGCAACCTTCTTCGTGGTCATATAAATCCCATATACAAGCTTCTAGTAATGAGGATATCTTTGTTTTGAAGGGGTCAAAACTTCAGACACATAATATACTGGGCGCTGAACTCTGAAGGCCTTTCCTTCTTCTTCCCGCTCGACCGTAAGTACTGTACTGACAACTTGTCCCGTGGCTGCAATGTAAAGCAGCAGAGGCTCTTTACTGATTGGGGCAGCAAGCACCGGCTGGGTGGAGAGCAGAGCTTTGAGCTCTTCAAATGCTGCATCAGCTTCTGGAGTCCACTCGAACTTGTCAGACTTCTTCATCAGTCGGTACAGAGGCAACGCCTTTTCACCGAGGCAAGAAATGAATCGACTTAGAGCGGCCAAGCAACCTGTAAGCTTTTGGACATCGTGCACACGCACAGGACGCTTCATCCGAAGTATGGTACCAACTTTTTCAGGATTGGCGTCGATTCCCCATTCGGAAACAAGAAAACCGAGTAACTTTCCACCTGGAACTCCGAATGTGCACTTTGATGGATTGAGTTGGATATCATACCTCCTGAGGTTGGCAAAGGTTTCAGCAAGGTCAGTCCGCAGGTCGGAACCTTTCCGCGACTTAACCACAATATCATCCATGTATGCCTCCACATTCCGACTGATTTGAGTGAGTAAACACTTCTAAATCATCCTCATGAACGTGGCTCCGGCATTCTTGAGGCCGAACGGCATGGTGACATAACAGAAGCATCCGAATGGAGTGATGAAAGCCGTTTTGATCTTGTCGGGTCCATACAGACAGATCTGATGGTACCCGGAATAGGCGTCTAGAAAAGACAATCGCTCGCACCACGCGGTCGAGTCGACTATTTGGTCGATGCGAGGGAGAGGAAAATGATCTTTCGGGCAGGCCCGATTGATATGTTTAAAATCAATGCACATGCGAAGTGACTTGTCCTTCTTGGGGACCATGACAACATTGGCGAGCCACTCGGAGTGGTAAATCTCTCGGATGAACTCTGCTGCTAAGAGCCGAGCCACCTCCTCGCCAATAGCTTTCCTCTTCTGGACGGCGGACCGTCGAAGATGTTCTTTCACAGGCTTGAATTTTGGGTCAACTCGTAGACGGTGCTCAGCCAGCCCCCTGGGAACTCCAGGCATGTCAGAGGGCTTCCATGCGAAGATGTCCCAATTCTCACGGAGGAACTGGATGAGCGCTTCTTCCTATTTGGGGTCGAGCGTCGTTGAGATGTGAGTCGGGGCAGCATTGGGGTCGGTCAGGTGAATGTGGACTGGCTTTGTTTCACCGGATGACTGAAAAACTGATTCTGAAGCATGCTTCTTGGCTCGTAGTACTTCACTCGGATCAGCAGTCTCCTGGTACTCTTGCAGCTCGACCACCGCCATCTGAGCATCAGCGATCTTTGAGCCTTTCTGAAAACACT
The DNA here is from genome assembly GCF_002162155.2 of Triticum dicoccoides. NCBI lineage: Eukaryota > Viridiplantae > Streptophyta > Magnoliopsida > Poales > Poaceae > Triticum > Triticum dicoccoides. Next base: position 553,043,789 of record NC_041382.1, read on the forward strand.
CTTCTGCTTTCTTCCGATTGCCTGTTATAGTGATCACACCTCTGGGGCCAGGCATCTTCAATTTGAGATACACATAACACGGTCGAGCCATGAAGCGTGCATAAGCTGGACTGCCCAAAATAGCATGATAAGCACTTTGGAAGTCCACAACCTCGAATGTCAACTTTTCCTTGCGGTAATTCTTTGAATCACCGAAAACCACATCAAGAGCAATATGGCCGAGTGATTCGGCTTTCTTCCCGGGAATGACTCCGTGGAAGCTCATGTTACTGGTAATGAGCCTAGACATCGGAATGCCCATCCCTTTCAATGTTTCTGCATACAGTATGTTCAGGCCACTGCCACCATCCCTCAGGACTTTGGTCAGTCGAGTGCCTTTGACAACTAGGTCGACCACCAAAGCTTGCCTCCCAGGGGTGGCAATGTGCGTAGGGTGATCAGACTGGTCAAATGTGATGGCAGTCTGAGACCACTTCAGATAACTGGGTGTTGCCGGAGCCACCATATTCACCTCACGATTAATGACTTTCAGTCGACTTTTGCTTTCGACATCAGCAAAAATCATTAAGGTGGAATTGACTTGGGGGTATCCATCGTCACTATATTCCTTGTCCTCAACCCTGTCCGACTCTTTTTCCTTATCTTTGGACTGCTTGCCCTGAAACTGCTGGATCAGGAGCCGGCACTGTTGAGTGGTATGCTTTGGGTAAATAAGATTACCCTCTTCATCTTTCTTGGTGTGGATGTGACATGGCAGATTCAAAACATCATTTCCATCTTGATCCTTAACTTTCTTGGGGTTCCAGGGCCCCTTGGATTTTCCCTTGAATTTTCCCTGGGTTACGGCCAGGGCCTCCCTAGGGGCGGCTGGCTCGGCCTTCCGCTTCTGTTTCCGACTGGAATTTCCTCTGGTTTCTTGGGCGACTGCCTTGTGCTTGCCACTCCAGAGTCGATCTTCGTCTTCACCATTAGTGTATTTGGTGGCAATCTCCATCATCCGATTCAGAGACATCTCCCCAGTTCGACCGAACTTCAGATTCAATTCTCTGTACTTAACGCCTTCTTTAAAGGCACAAACTGCTTGATGATCTGGTACATTCTCAACTGTGTGATGCAATGTGATCCACCTCTGGATGTAATCCCTCAGAGTTTCATTCGGTTTCTGCATGCAAGACCGCAATTCTGTAAGGCCTGCAAGTCGCTTGCATGTTCCCTCAAAGGTTGTGACAAACACTCAGGAGAGGTCCTCCCAAGTGTAGATGTTGTTGGGTGCTAACTGATTTAGCCACGCTCTGGCTGAGCCCTCTAACATGAGAGGCAAATGCTTCATAGCCACCTCATATTGCCACCGCCAATCTGTACAGCCACTCGGTAATCTTCGAGCCAAGTGTCAGGTTTAGACTCACCGGTGAACTTGCTGACTCAAGTCGCCAACCTGAAGTTGGGAGGAATCACTGCGGCTCTGATGGCTCAACTGAAACACTCTGGCCCCGAAACATGTACTCTGCTGCTGGCAGGCGCATCTCTGTTGTGGCCTTCTCGGTGAGCTCTGTTCCTGACAACCAAACCTTGAACGAGGATGGATCTCGCATCAAAGCCTGGGTCCCTGGGGTCGACTGGAATCCTCCGCCCAACACTATGAGGGCGTCTGTCATCTCGCTGTCGAGGCGCATATGACCCACTCCTAGGGGGAGGGGTTGGCACTCGACGTCGATCATCACGATCGAATCGGTGATCATACTGCTCATTTCTTCTATACTGATCATGCCGGTCTCCACGTCCCTCACGCCTCGGGGGCGATCTTGGGCTGTGAGCCGACTGGACTGTATCCGTTGCAACGGATCGACTGTGGATCCTATTCCACGACTGAGAAACCACGGAATTCTGGTTTCCCGCTGCCCGGAGCAACGCTCTGATCTGCAACAAGCCTCTACCAGCCTCTGACTGGGAGGGCAGAATCGATTCTGCTATACGGGCCGCGGCGGCCAAATTCTGAACTGGGGTTCGATATACCTACGTTGGCGGGAAGAGCTGACGCCGACTGGACTCGGGAGCTCGCTGACGCGCTTGCTCGTCGAGTATTAGCTGGAGATTCTCCAGTCGAGTGTGCTCGGCCAAGTTAGCCAAGCGCGCGTCCTCCAAGGCCCGGGCCTTGGGGGTTTCTCCGACTATAGGAGTGTGGAGTGCGTCCATGTTCCGGCGGCGAAGCTCCTCTCGCTGCAATGACGTGAGAGGTTCGGGGAGATACTCATCGTGGGGATGCGACGGGTCGCCCCCACCCGCGCCTCCATCGGTGTGAGGGAAGCTGGGAGGACTGTGTGTTCCATCGACCTCCAGAACCTCAGCCGCTGGGTCGCTGCTGTCGCACTCGGATGCGGTCTCCGCGGAGCCAGTCGACAGGTCGAACAGGCCGTAGAGGGATTCGTCGGGCTCGATTGCCGCGACTTGTGGGGTGGCCGACTGGTGAGCCACGGCATGCCTCACCCACCTCTGAAGTCTTGACCGACCGGAGCGCTTGCACCGGTGGGAGACAGGGCGGGGAGACGACACGGGAGTCGACCGATACTGGGTCGACAGCTGCCGCAGGAGGACGCCACGAACACATGCGCGGAAGTGCGTCGCACCGCGGACGGGGAGCGCATCGATGTTGAGTGGGGCCTCCTGAAGCCAAGCGGAGTCGTCGGCGATGAACGTGAGCGCGCCGAGACGGATCTCGCGGCCCTCCACCAAAACTCTGCACGAAACCATGATCAAAGGGATCGGAAAATCGCAACTTCTCCAACTAGGCGCTAAGATTCCTGCCCCACGGTGGGCGCCAACTGTCGTGGTTCTAACTCTGACAGTGATGTAGGGGGGTGTGTATGGAGAGGCTAGATCTCAGCTATGGATAAGTTGTAAACACACCAGGATGTACGAGTTCAGACCCTTCGCGGAGGAAGTAACAGCCTTGCGTCTCGTTGCCCGGAGGCGGCCGATTGGATTATAGGTGTGTGAATAACAGGGGTGCGAACCCTTGCTACTGAGGAGGGGGTGGCTTATATAGAGTTCGCCAGACCCCTCCGGCCCTCAGTAATGTGGGTTAAAATACATTAAGACTGGGCATTACTGGTAACGCCCCTAATAAAGTGCTATGATGACCATAAAGACTACTTAATGGCCGACCGTTTGCTTGCGGAGTGACTTTAGATCTCCTGTCAGTCGAGTGGTTGGCTTCGTGGTCGAGTGATAGCTCCCTGGTCGAGTGTCTTGAATCCGTCGAGTGGGATACCTTCAAGTCGATTGAAAGGTGAATTCTTCTAGGGATGTCCTTGGGTAGGCCTCTTAGGACAGGTCCATGCCCCTAACCTAGGTACATAGCTTCATCATGCACCACTTTGCAAGCTTGTGCTAGTCACCACACACATCACAAAAATACATGGGTTGCACCTCTGGATAGATGGAAAAACATATAACAAAACACATGTAGAGCTCAGGGGCATGTCATGCACACAATAATCATGGCAAAAATGACAAATATCTAATTGGAGCTGCAGATCTGACAATTAACTCAAATAGCATTCTTCCAATAGCATTTCGGGCATCAAGATGAACTCAAATGAAAATGATGCAATGAGATGAAATGATGTACTCTCTGAGATGAACATTTTGATATGCTATATGCCCAAAACGGAGCTACGGATGCGGAGTTATCACAGGTCAAAGTATGCAAAATAATCTGAGAACTTGGTGAAAAAAAGGTCAACCCCTAGGGTTTCCAGATCCAGATCGGATCTCGCCGGAGCACGCAAAACGAGGTTCTCCGGGGATGGAGTTGGAGGACGCCGGAGCTCGTCGGGGAAGCGGGGGCCGGCCGGATCTCGCCGGATCCGGGCCGGGGCGGCGCTAGGGCAAGGCGGCGGTGCGGGGCGCCGGCGGGGGCGCGCTGCGGCACGGTGGCGGCGGCCGGAGCGAGGGTCCGGCGGCGTGGGCTTGCGGCGGCGTGGCGGCGACTCGCGGCGCACCGGCCGGTGA
>NC_041382.1:553047979-553111054 GCF_002162155.2 Triticum dicoccoides
CGGTGGCGACCCGGGCAGGGAGGGCCGCGCGCGGGCTCTCCGGGCCGGCGCGGTTGGTGGAGGCGGCGGCGACACGTGGTGCCCTGCGGTTGGTCGCGGGTGGCGGCGGACGTGTCCGGCCGCGCGGAGAGGGTGGATCTAGGGTTTCGGGCGAGGGGATCCGCGAATTTTGAGGAGGGGGTCTATATATGGAGGTAGAGGGAGCTAGGAGTGTCCAAATGAGGTGTGGTTTTCGGCCACGCGATCGTGATCGAACACTCTAGATGATGGAAAGGGTTTTGGTGGGTTTTGGGCCAACTTGGAGGGGTGTTGGGCTGCAACACACACGAGGCCTTCTCGGTCCCTCGGTTAACCGTTGGAGCATCAAACAAAGTCCAAATGGTACGAAACTTGACAGGCGGTCTACCGGTAGTAAACCAAGGCCGCTTGGAAAGTCTCGGTCCAATCCGGAAATGTTTAATCCCCACACACGAAAGAAAGGTAGAAATGACCACCAGAGGAGAACGGAGCGCCGAAATGCAAAACGGACAACGAGCAAAATGCTCAAATGCATGAGATGAACACGTGTGCAAATGCAATGCACATGATGACATGATATGAGATGCATGACAACGACAACAACACACAGAGACAAAAACCCGAACCCGAGAAAATAAAATAACTTAACCCCAGAAACGGCAAGAGTTGGATTACATATCAGGTAAATCATATCCGGGGTGTTACACCGGCGCCGCGGGAGACATCTCCACGGCGGCTCTCCCCCAGTGCGAGGCCCCTTCGGCGGCGGTGTCCATACCAGCCGGATCTGCTGCTATTGCTCTGGCTCTTGTTCACTCGTGCTGCTGCTGCTGCTCCAGCTCTCGCTCGCTCGCGCTGCTGCTGCTCTCCCCCTCGCTCCTGCTGCTGCTTTGCTCCGATTTAGCTACACTTCAGTCGACTGAATCGACTTTTGGGTCAGTCGATTTTCAGGGGGTGAGGGGCTCACCGGAGTTAAGTAAGAACCACCTGCAACAGGGACGGGGGCTCGCCGGAGAGGTACCACAATATCTATCTTAGGGTTCAGGGTGGGGGCGGCGGCGGACCGGTGGTGGGGAGTTGTTTCGGGACGGCGAGCCAACGTTGGGGCCGACGGTTCGGCTGGTGGTGGCTGGCGGCTCAGGGGGTGCAGGTTGAAGATGAACTGCAGGCCCTCCCTAAACTACATGTCAAGTGCCTCTCTGCTACCATTGCGTTCAGTTTTGACAGTAACATTCAAATTCCACAATAAATTTCAGTTTCGACAGTTAAGTTCAGAGTCAACGGTTTTTACCTCATCCGTTGTAGCAGGTGATTTTTGGTGATGTAAATTTTATATCTATTTTACATCATCTATTGGAGATGCTATTAGAATCCCACTTGAGATTGACGATGTATGCCTTGTGCTGCTTCAGCCTTGACGTCTTACGGCTCACTGGGGCTGTTCCAACGATAGAACGATCCATCACAACAGAGCAGTGCCCTGGACGCCGTCTACAGATTCCTCAGATCTTCCTCCATACCTTCGACAGCCACCTCTGCCTCAACTGCTTCAGCGACCAACCCAATGATGATGAGGTTTGACACGGCTACGGCAAAGAGGTTGTACACTTGTTGCATCACTTATTACTATACATTCATGTCGGTCCATTAGGGCTATTTTGGTTCGACGGAAAAACATAGCAATAGGGAATTTTCCAATGGAACTCTACTATTCAATTATCCATGCATTTTGTTAAAAGGAATGAAGCAAAACATCCACCTGGACCTACTTTTCAAAATCCTATGCATGAAAACAAGACCAAGTGCATTAGTGGCAGAATAACATTCTAACTGTACACGCTTTCATATGGTTTCACTTTATTTTGGCAATGTTTCTTTGCATTCCTCTGCTCTTCCAATCTATTATATAATTAAAACGATAGAAAAACCAACGGTGATGATTTGGCACTATAAAAGCTAAGATGTATCAACGGCGAAGATCTAAAACTATTTCTTTCTAGAAAAGATCTAAAACTGGTTGATATTAGGAAAGTGCACACGGACGTGTACTATTGCACGTGAATTTTTTTGCACCTGAAAAAACATTGAAACGGACATATCCTATTGCATGTAACATTAGGCAAGTGTACACGGACATATACTATTGCACGTGGAAGACTCTGAAACGGATTGCTATTAGTCAAGGATATGGTCGTATACTATTGCAAACTAAATAATTTACAGCGGACAGTCATCCGTACAGAATTCAAACTCAGCAACCTTTGACTAATATAAAGGTTGGGGCAGACACCCCAGAACACCCACGGAATAATAGACGCTAAAACACCCATTGAAGGGAGATCCACACAACAACATGTCAGGACCCCGACTCGATGCCACCTAGATCTAGCATGTAACACTTCATATCACTTTGCGGCCTCACGCACGGTATTCCCACGGGTGTCGCCTTACCTTTACCCGGGACCGTTTGCGTCTTTTGGCACATGTATATGACAGTGTCGCTAGCATCCATATGATAAGGAGCCCGGGCTGACATGGCTAGTCGTAAACCCAAAGTGGCACAAACTTACAGGGACAGGCATCCATGACCCAGCATCGAGCGTGTCGGTCATCAGCGAGTGAATCCAGGTTGTAGCACTGGGCTAGCAGGACTCCGGTGAACCGGGCTGTAGCGGGCTAACAGGACTCCGGTATTCATCGCGTGACATTTCCCCGAAGGGACAGACACAAGAACGAAGAAGGACACATGCCGGCCAGCCTAAGTGTTCCGGAGCAGTAGCGAGCTACCATGGCTCGGTGGAAACACTAGGAGACATTTCCCAGTAAGAGAGGCTACTAAAGATAAACAACTAGATGGTCAGATCCCACACATACCAAGCATTTCAATAACATACACACAATATGCTCGATATATGCAATACAACATGGCATCACAACATGACTCTACGACTCAAGTAATTTATTCATTAGGCTCCGAGGAGCGAGATATTACAAACATGGGTCTCACGACCCAACAATCAGAGCATACAAGTCAAAGCACAAGCGGAAGCTATCATGTCTGAGTACAGACATCTATAAATGAAAAAGGCTGAGAAGCCTGACTATATACCAATCCTGCCGAGGCACAAGATCGTAGCTGAGGTAACAAGCTAAACGTCGAAGTCCAAGCGGAACTACTAGTGAGACTGAAGTCTCTCTGCAAAACATAAAATAGGCAAACGTGAGTACAAATGTACCCAGCAAGACTTACATCAGATCTATCTACACATGCATCATTATCAACAAAGGGGATGGTGGAGTTTGACTGCAGCAAGCCAGCTTTGACTCGGTGGCTATCCTGAACTACGACTGCAAGTAACTCTTTTGAGGTGGCGCACACGAGTCCACATATTCACCAACCAATACACCACTATGGATCCGCTCCCGTCTCCCTACGAGAACGCCATCCATAGCACTCACGCTTATCTTGCGTATTTTAGAGTATCCACTTTCACTTGTCTATGAACTGATATAAGCAACCCAGAAGTCCTTTACCGCGGACACGGCTATTCGAATAGATGATGTTAACCCTGCAGGGGTGTACTTCTTCATACATGTTTCCACCACTTAGCGTCTGCACACGACATGTGCTCGGCAGACTTTAAGCGAAAGCCGACGTGGGTGTAGACCACGACCTACCTAAACACTCAAGTCTCTAGTCCAGGTTTATCGCCTATTCGGGTTCCATCCATGAGGAGATCCGGCCGGAGTTTCGCTCACAGCCCCAAACGATGTGAACAGGGTTCCGTGACACCAAACGGGCGCCCGGTATACCCGGCCACGTGCCTACCGCATCACAGCCCACCCCTACGGTCAGCGCTGTCCACGGCCTCCAGCATACTACAAACACCAGAAACTACTTGCAACTCCTGGACAGAGGACAAGGGTGAATAAGAAGTCGAGCGGGGTCATATTTCAGGGCCCAATGTATGGTAGTAGCTGAATCATGGATCACAAACACAGAACTCAGTTCCTGAGGACGGCTTCAATGAGACAACCCACCATGTACTCCTACATGGCCTCTCACCGCTACCTTTACCAAATCGTGTTCACACACTTAGCTCACACACAGTAGGACATGTTCACATGCCTCTGATTCATCCCCGATGAATCAGACCTGACTCAACTCTAAGCAGTAGCAGGCATGACAAACAAGCATGAATGAGTAGGCACAACAGGGCTCAAACAATTCCTACTCATACTAGTGGGTTTCATCTATTTACTGTGGAATGACAGGTCATGCAAAGGATAAAGGGGTTCAGCTACCGCAGCAGGTAACAGATGAATCGTTGTTGTCCTAATGCAGTAAAAGAGAGCAGGAGCGAGAGAGTAGGATTGTATCGGAATGAACAAGGGGGTTTTGCTTGCCTGGCACTTCTGAAGATAACATTGAGTCTTCATCAGTGTCAACGATCACATCATCGGTATCACGTCTATCGAGAGGGGACAAATACCGGCAACACAGAAGGAAACACAATCAATGCAATGCACAATATGATGCATGATCATGACATGGCAAAATGAATGTGTTTTGGGCTAATGCAACTAGCAACAGATTAAATGAAGTTGGTTTGAATACAAGATTCAAATTCAAACTCCATATGTGATTATTCAAATGCCATTTAATTGATTTGTGCTAAACAGCAGCTATAAGTTGTTCTAACATGCATGAAAATGGTACAGATGGATTCCTTGAATTTTTCTGATAATTTTTCATATATAATTTATTTAATTTGGAGTTACGGTTGAATTTCTATGATTTTTAGAAGTTTTTACAATTTTCTGGAATTTCCTGAATATTTAGAATTAAAAATAATTCCAGAAAATGAATTATGGCGTCAGCATGACCTCATGCTGACCTCAGCAGGTCAACGGGCGGTCCAGGTCAAAACCTGACGTGTGGGGTCCACACGTCAGTGACTCAGGGGCTAATCCCGCGTTGACCCGGGCTTTGACCCGCTACGGGGCCCACTGTCAGTGTCACGGGGTTAGTTTAATAGGGTCATTAGTGCTAATTAGGCATGCCACGTCGGCAGTCGCCGGAGTGTCGCCGGCGACGACCACGGCCGACAGCGGAGGTGCACCGTGCGCTCGCTACGGAGCACCATTTGACGTGCGGTTTGCTCCTACGGGTTCCTGGGAGGAAGGCGCATCTAAAGAGGCAAGTGACAGCAGCTGGGGTGGCCGGAGCTGCCGGCGGCGAGCTCCTTTGCGGCTGCCGGAGTTCGGGCAATCTCGGGGTCGGGGTTAGGGAGCACGGCAGGAGGAGCTGGGGCGTGCTACGGACTCCTGAGATCACGGTGAGCACGTCAGTGGGCTCGGATACGAGCTGGGGTGGCTGTGGCCACGGCCACGCCATGGCCGGCGGCGAGAGATTCTCGGGCAAAGTGGTGGGGCTAGCTAGAGAGGGAGGTGGGGCACAGGGAGAGGGGGAATCGGGTCGAGGGCTCACCGCGGTTCTTCTGGTGCTGCTGGCGGGGCAGGGGAGGCACGGGGTCCGGCGAATCGGCGGCGGCGGTCCTCGGTGGCCGAGGAGGGGAAAAGCGTCGGGACGGTGCTTCGGGGCTTCTCCGGTCGCGTGAGTCGACGGGGAGGTCGTGAGAGGCACTGCGGAGCTCAGGAGCACGTCGGGGAGGAGAGGGGGTGGCGGTGGCTGCGGCGGTGACGAACGGCGGCGACGATGGCGTTCGGGTGTGCGAGAGGGAGAGGCGAGGGAGAGACGAAGGGGATGAGTGAGGGGATCCAGGGGTTCGAGGCGGCCCCGAAGAGAAGGCCCGAGGTGTCGCGGTGGCGAGGGACGCAGGCAGGCAGGGAGGTGGCGTGTCGCCACGGCGCGCGCGTGCGCTGTCTCCCTCCTCTGCCTACTGGCAGAGGTAGAGGACGACTGGCACCAGGCCAGTGGGCTGGGCTGTCCACTGGGCCAGCCAGGTAAGGGGCCAGGTAAGACTCTCTCTCCTTTTTCTAATTATTTTAGTTTTCTATTCTGCAGGTTTGTTTTGAATTTGGTTTTGAAACCAAATTAATTTATTTTGCTTCTGACAATATTTTTAGGAGCTAAAAGAATTAAAACAATGCTCCACCAAATATTTCAGAATTATTGGACCTATATTTATTTAATAGTAGATATAAATCCAATTCAAATAATTATTGATTTAATTCAAATGCCCAAATTAAATGTTTCTGAGACACCAAAAATATTGGTTTGGATTTTACCTCTTGCCAATATTTCCAGAGGATAACAGGAACATTTTCTTGGACTTATTTGAAGCGATTTTATCTTGATCATTTTTAAAAGGATTCTGAGGCTTTGAAAATTCCCCAATTCAAATTTCATTTGAATTTAAACATGATGCTCACCTGAGGTCTAGCCTAGTGCATGACAGGACCAGGGATGTGACACAACATATCCACACAAATCGAAGGCGCGACATATGTCGGGACGCCCAGCACATCAAAGGACAGAAGAAGAAACGACAGACACATCAAGTTTGGGTAATATATATAGCTTAAATCTTGAGGTCTGTTTACATCTTTTCATCCCTGCATGTCTTTGCAGCCTCCTTATGAACACCATGTTTTCCTATTCATTAACCATCAGTTAGAACACTTCTTTCTAACCAAATTTCATTATTGCATTACCATATGAACCACTCCTTCTAAAATTGTTTTGAAGGCAACATCTCTATGGCGTACACGAAGTTGAGTGAGTTAACCACAAGAGGACAGGCATGGAATATTAAAGCCAAAGTAATGACAATGTGGGACTCGATCAATGCTTCGACTGATGAACTTATAAGCATCGATATGATCTTGATGGATGAGCAGGTATTTTCTTCACATAATTAACAATGGGGATCGTTTTATTGTCAAAATTACTACTAAGATTTTTCTTTCATTGAATTTTGAAGGGCCATACAGTTCATGCTACTATTTGGAAGAATCTAATAGACACTTACAGAGCAAAGATCAATGAGGGTTCTATATATGCTTTTAGCAATTTTAAAGTTGTAGATTCGATAAAATATCGACTAGTCAGCAATGAAATTAAAATTACTTTTTTATACAACACAAAATTAAAGGAGATGAAAGGTTCATCGGATAATTTTCCAGATTACTACTTTGAGTTTGCTAGCAAAGATACCCTACAAGAACATCTAGAAAAAGACCAACAATGCTCAGGTATGTTCACAGTCATATTCTTACTTCCAAGTGGACAATTTAAATTTGATGTCATTTCTTGGTGGTTGTATTAATAAACTCAAATGAATAACTTTCTAATTTTTGAAGTCTTTAATCTTCCAATTTGCGGATGTCACTGGGTTACTTGCCAACATTAAGCCAATAGAATCAAGGACAACAAAGAAGAAAACACCTGCAGATGTACGTCAGATTGAAATTCTAATGCCAAAGTAAGTGTATATCCATGTATCAACTTTTCACTAAAGGGTAAAGGTTGTTTTCTTCCACTTATATTGTTATTACCATTAATTACTTTGGAATGAATTATTTAGGGGTGATAGAATCAGAGTATCATTATGGGGAAGATTAACTCATCATTTAAGTGAGGATGTAATTGGCAATCAAACAATTATTATTGTTACCTCAACAATGGTGCAAAAATTCAATCGTAAGTTGAATATGTTTACATGTCCTTTTTCATACCAAAATAATAAATCTAATTGATTTATTGTTCATTAAATAGGTTTGTGCCTAAAGTCAACTAGCGCCACAAGATTATATACGAATCTAGATATACCCGAGACTTCGGAACTTCGTGGCAGGTATTAAGCACAATTTGTAGGTTCTGGTCATATAGAATTTCATAATATATCTTCATTTACTAACTTTTTTATAGCCACTCCATCGAAGAAACTTTACCAAAAATGATGGAGATAGATAAAAGTACTCTAGGGACACTAGAAGATCAAATGTTTTACAGAAGGATAACCTTAAAAGAACTTACTGGAATTAGGCACGATAACCCAACAGATGAGGTAATGAATCAAAACTCTTCTAAGACATGATATTGTAGAAGCCTCCAATACCTACAGATGTATTTAACATGTTTGTATGAGTGACCGCATATTCTTTAAAGAGCTATATTTTCTTCATCAACTTTCAGGACTTTATGTTCGCAACAATAGCTACAATTAATCGGTTACAAGAAAATATTCAATGGTGGTACATGTCATGTGATGTTTGCAACAAAATTGCTACGAAAGAATCACATAATTATTATTGCAAGAATTGTGATACATATCCAGAAGGTTTAACACCTAGGTAAGCATATTCTCTTGATTTCACCATCATTATGTACTATCACATATGCGTTACACTAATAAAATGTGATTCTAGGTATCGTATTCAGCTTCAAATTAGTGATCGCACTGCTACTACAAGTTGCACTTTATTTGATGAAGAGGATGAAAGAATGCTCAATACATCAGTCTCATTCCTGTTGGATTCCTTAGATGGAAAATCTGAAGAACTCCCAAAGATTATACAAGAATTATGTGGACAAAGACTTATCTTTCGATTCAAACTCAACAATAAGAACCTCACTCTAGGCATGCAGAACTATGCAGTAAAGAAAATATTTGTGCCTGATGAGAAGCTTAAGAAGCGATACTTAGAGGATAAAGCTGAAGAGGTAATGGTCTATTAAACTATCAAATCTATTTAGACACCAATTATTATACTCTTTTATATGGAACTATTGAAGCAAGTATTTACAATTCTTGATCCATTGTGCTCAACATGATTTGATGGATGATGAAGTAGACAACATGTTAAAACGAGAAACAAAGAAACCGAATGAGCCAGTCAAAAAGGTGATTGAATACTTCACTGTACAAGCTTTTCTTTACATAAATTCATCTCTTAATTCATCCATTTATGTGATTTTTGCAGGTACAAATCAGCAAGTGTGAACTTAGCAAAAACATATGTGAGTTGGTCCCTATGAAAGAGGAGCCAAAAGATAAAAGAAATGGGAGTACAGTACATAAGAAGGAGCATCAACATCAAAAAATCATCAACGAGTGTCGATGGTGGGAAAAGGAGGCGAAGATCTGTTGTATTATCAGACTCGGAAGATGAAGAAGTGGAAAATAGTATATCTGAAAAATTAGAAAAGGCAGCGCCCAAAAGCACCAGAAGTGTTCGTGCAAAAAACAAAAAGACAAAAGTTGAACATGAAGGCTCCACAAGGATGACACGAAGTTTGACCAAAAAGACTAATAGCATCAAGACGATGTAATCGTCAACTCAAAGATCAAGTACACCAAACAAGATCCAAGAGAAGAAGGACCTTTTCCAGAATTTTTTTGGGACAATACTTTATCCTATATTTATTATTTTAATGTATTTGAGGACTGGAATTTTTGGTATGTTTTTATATATGATCAACATGTATGAACAATATGACATTTTGTTTTCAAACAATTCAAGTATTGTATACTATTCAGAAGATAGAATGACCAGTACATTCATTTGATCTTAATCAATTTAGCATTGCATTTGTGTGGTTGGTCAAAGCTCTAATGTGCCTGTAACATTTGCTAAAACTACAATGTACTAGCATGGCCTAGAATATATGAGAACAAAAATGCTCAACTGTATTTGAAAAGATTGAGTTGGAAATTCATCTGGAATACTATGAAAATAGTAATCAAAATTATCGATTGCGAATTGTTCCATATGAAGCCACAATGAAATTTAAAATGACAGAAAGATGGATTGAGCTTTTATCTGGGGCATATATTATTACATCACGAACAAGCATATGGATGGGGACTCACAGAATTAAGCTTATTTTTTTCTCACTAACCCTCAAAAGATCCGACCAAAATTATTTTGCAGACAAAATGTATTTGGGCCAGACGCATACCTAGCGGAACTAGGTACAGACTAGGCAAGATAGTTGAAGGCCAAACCTGCACTGCTACTTGCGACACTGATGCACCCAGGTTCCGCTCCTTAGTGCCTGCTGCACGGCGCTGCTCCACGCAGGTTGTAGCTACTTGGTTCACCTCGCGAAAGCTCGCTTCTGCCGGCGTTTCCATGCGGCCGCCGGCCGCGCCATCGCATGCCCTCCTTGGTGCAAGATCGGATCCAGTGAGAATCTTAGCCCAGCAGGTCACTGGAAGCAAATCGGAAGCGATTTGCTCATCCAAAGAATATCCTTTTAGAAGGAACTGTGCTGAAGAGGAATAGTCCATTGATACGAAGTGTGAGAAGATAATAAGCGGCGTAGCAGGATTTTTATTTTATTTTATTTGGACAGCACTGCAGCAGGAGAGTTGAAGTGCAAATAAAATACTGTACATTTTTAGGGGAGCTACACAACTTTCTGACAGCCAAGCACCAGCCCAAATTAGCTCATTAATCAGAAGTTGCTGGTGTAGGACTAACTATTAGTCGTTGCTCAAAAAAGCAACTATTTATTCAAGCTAAGTTTCCTTTAAAGACAATCCATATTGTACTGTCTGATTTTGACTCACTACATGATTCCTAATCCTAGACGTCTAGGAAAACATCTAACCATATCATTATATAAAGTGCATCATATCATGTCCTACTAGCACAACAAGCCTCATCGCCGACTGATCCGTCTTCTCAAATTTGAAGCAACTCGACGACTAAGCAGGCAAAGGTTCTAGGGTATTATATATTTTCTCTCTTTAATCTGTGCATTATTTTAGCTTCCTTATCAGCCAACATATTCTCACAAAAACATTTTCCTCAAGTGGTCTACATTAGTCAAATTGCTAGATCATAGTCTCTGTCGGATTTCGGGTTCCGGCAGACCTTTGAGGTTCGAACACTGGGGTGCGCGCGGAGATTTCGCCTTCTACCTACCTGCACCCCTCTGCCTTGCTAAGATCTAAGCTATGGAAAGAACAACACAAGAGACACAGGGTTTATACTGGTTCGGGCCACCGTTGTGGTGTAATACCCTACTCCACTGTGTGGTGTGGTGGATTGCCTCTTGGGCTGATGATGATGAGCAATACAAGGAAGAACAGCCTCGTGAGGGTCTGTTCTTGGCTAAGGGGATGAACTGCTAGGAGGAGTTCGGTCACCCTTCTCTCTCTCTCTCTCTCTCTCTCTCTCTCTCTCTCTTCTCGATTCCGATTTTCCATCTGATTTCGACCCCCCCCCCTCTACCTTCTTCTCTTCCTCTACCATGGGAGTGGCTAGTCCTATTTATAGGCAAAGGCCCTGGGCCTCTTCCCAAATATTGAGCGGGAAGGGCGCCAACAATTGGCCATTTTGAAGGGGAACATCTGGTACACTTATCCTGACTAAAGTTGGTCCTCGCCTGCCAAAGGCTCTGGTGGTGACGCTGGCTTGGGCTCCACAATGACCTCCCTCCTGCCGTTGGACTGGTCTTGGTCTCGTTGCACCGAAATGGGTGCCTTTGCTTGATGCTCTCGCCTGCGCTTGCTCCCTTTGCACCAAAGAGGAAAGGAGGACACTACGCGGGCTGGCGCCCGCCTGGCACCCTTGGTCGTCATGGCTTGCATCACGGGCACCTCGTGAGGTACCCCGCCTTGATCTCTCCGCCTCCTCGTGAGCCAGCCTGATGAGGCCGTGCCTGGGGAAGCTCCGTGCCGTCCGCCCCATGAGGCTTGGCCCCTCGCGAGGGTCTTGGGCTTGTGTTGATGAAGACGGGTCGTGCTGGGCCCCCTTTGAGCCACGCCGCAGGCCGCAGGCAGGCAAGTCTGGGGACCCCCATTCCCAGAACACCGACAGTAGCCCTCGGGCCCAAGGCGCGCCCGGACTTGGCCGTGCAGGGAGGCGAAAGGGCAAGGGCGAAGCGCCGCGGGCCCTAACAGCCTGCGGCCTTGGGTGCCGCATGGTGGTTGACTGGACGTGGGTGCCTCAGCAACCGCGCGAGTTGATAAGGGAGTGGCATCTGCCTAGGCTTTGCCTTTTGCTTTCTCCGGTTGCTGCTCAGATCCCCTTTCTTGCACCTCTCCTTCCTTCCTCCAAAATTTCCAGATCTACTTCGACCGCATGACCTAGGAAGCCATGGCGCCTCGTCAGTCCCCGGCCGGAGCTTGGTACTCGTCTGCCCTGGACTCACCGAACGTGTCAGAGGCGAGCCTCGCCCGGTTGCACCGGATGGCGGCGGCGCAGGGCATTGACGGGGCGAAGGTGTTCAAGGCCGGCTCCGCCACCCCTAAGGGCCAAGGGAGCACCTTCTATCCGCTCTTTGTAAGCGTCATTGCTGCTGGCCTGGTGCCTCCCTTCTCCGAGTTCTTCTTCTCTGTCCTCCGCCATTATAAGCTACAGGCTCTGCATCTCCACCCCAACTCTGTCCTTCTCTTGGCAATCTTCGCCTATTACTACGAGGCTCACGTTGGGGTGCAGCCTTCAGTGGCCTTGCTGCGCCACTACTTCTACCTCCGGACCTCTCGCGGCCCTGCTTCCGCGTGCGCGAGCTTCATCGCGTACGGTGGCGCCATTGCCATTTCGAACCCCGGGAAAAGGATTGAGGGCATTAGGAGCAAGTGGGTCTTGGCAAATGCTGGGCGCATCCACCCTCGGCAGATCTTGCCCACGGAGCAACCCACGAGCTCCAGCGATTGGGGTCGAGCGGAGCTCATGGACCCCCGCGCGAAGCTGGTGTTGGAGAAGATGGACGCGGATCTGAGGCCGGCCAACATGGTGGCGGCGAAGCTGACCGGCGCGTCGCTGCTGAGGGAATTCCTGGAGCACCAGCTGGCTCCGCTTCGGCAGTACTCACTTCCGATGTGGACGCCCCACCCGAGCCCCGCGGCCTTGGCCGACAAAGATATGGCTGCGGTCCTCTAGTCTCTGGTCGGGGGCGATATGGTGAGGTTGGAGGGCGCTCCTACACCCCTGTTCCTCCGCAACGACTGGGAGCAGGTAGTGGAGTCCATTCCCGTCTTCAACGGGGACGGGCCCGTGCCCATGGAAACTCCCGGGGAATCGATGGACGTGTCCTCCGACGACTCCAGCGAAGAGTAGGAAGGAGGGGAGCGGGAAAGAGGGCCTGACTCCGAGGCGACTGACGGAGAGTCGAGGGCTCCCATCCCCCGGAGCAGGTCCCGCGCTCTCCGCCTCCTTCCGAGTGATGACGACGAGGGTGATGACGTGCAGGGCAGGGGGAACTTGCCCCCGATCCCGAAGAAGGACAGGACCGGGCTGATCTCCCGCGGGTCTGCCCCGGCCCCGAGGCGGACCGCGGACGCGCCTTCCGCTTCCAAGCTTCCCGAGGTTGACCCTTCCAGCCGGCTTTCAGGCTTCAAATTTGGCCTGAGGCTGCTTGAGCTCACTGGCGACGACCCGTAAGCGCTTGATTCTTGTCTTGATTTCTTGTTCTACTACTGAGGCTTGACGTCCACATCTCTCGGACAGGCTGGCGCCCGCAGCAAAGAAGCCGAAGGGAGCTCCTGAGGTTCCATCCGTGGCAGCGCCTCTGCCCGCGAAGGAAAGTGACCGCGATGCACGGGCTTCTCCTGCCCGGTCATCCTCGCGAGGCCTGGCTGAGCCTGCTGGGGCGAGCTCAGCCCCCATGGCCCAAGTGACTCCCGAGGTGCCTTTGCCTGCTGCCGCCACTACAGCCGTTGGGGCGCAGCAGGCTCCGCCTCAGGATGCTGTGGTCGCGCTGCCGCCTTCTCCTCCTACTCCACCGACTGCTGTCTCTCTGACTACCCCTGCCATTTTGGATCGTGCTGCTGCATAGCTGGACCTGCTGCGGCAGGATCTTCTTGGCGCCGACCCTCGCTTGGTGGCCGGGCGCTTGGAGCTGGCTTCAGGATGGACTCGCTCCGACGCTTCGATTCGAGCGGCGCTGGTCCAGGCCTCGACGGCTTGCAATGAGGAGAGGCAGGCCGTCCTTGAGGCGAAGGCTGCTCGTGACGCAGCCCTGGGGGAGGTGGTCGACGTTCGTGGTCGCTGCAAGGCGCTGGAGGACGAGCTGCAAGGCCTGCGGGACCAGCTCGTGAAAGAGGCCCGCCTTCGCCAAGAGCAGGAAGAAGGCGTGAAGGCTCGCGAGGCGGCCGTCGAGGGCCGGGAGGCCAAGCTCAGGAAGCGTCGTGACCGCCTAGGCGCGCTGGAGCAGGAGTTGGGGGCGAGGAAGATCGAGCTGGACGACAAGGCCCAGGTTCTTGCCGAGGACCGCGTGGCCTTTGCGGAGATGGAGGCGAAAGCTCGCTCCTCGTTGAGGACGCTTTACGACAACGGCCTGGAGAGCCTGCTGGCCGGCGCCGAGGACGGCCCCGCCAAGCTGCTTCCCTTCCTGGTTCGCGCTCTTGAAGATGTCGCCCTTGGCCTTGGCCCCACGGCCGAGGCCGAGGCGCGTGTCCTGTCTTCTGCTGCGCTGATGCGGGTCCTCACCCACATCTACCTTCGTGATCTCGGCATCGACCTCGACAGCCTGCTGGAGCTAGTAAGTAGCGAGCGTGCCGCTGCCAAGGCCGTGAAGGGTCGCGCGGAGGCTCTGCTGGGGAAGTTCCGGGCCTTCAGCACCAAGCCGAAGCAAGGCGCCGCCGACCCCGCTGCTCCATGAGGCCAACCCACTCCGCGCTGCTCCACCGCCGACAAGTGACTCTGTTGTGGCTCATGTCCTGCCTTTAATTCTTGCACATGTATCATGCCTCGGGGAGGCGTTTAAACTTGCGTTTGGCATTAAGATAACGTGTGGACTGTAATATTTGCTTTTGAATTCCTTGAAATTTACGCTTTCCTTCCTACTTGCTTATGTTCTACGCCGGCAGAGCCCGGCCCCGCGCATACCTCACCCAGTGTTAGCCCCGACCAGAAACCAGGACGGGACCAAGGAGTGAGGGGCTACGTGACAAGTTAGGCTCCTGAGTCACGATGCTCAGGAGTCCCCCTTGGCACACGAACAGCAAGCAGGGAGGTGAGATGTGGGTGGATCTATCGTTCTACGTCTACAGAGCCCGGCCCCGCGCATACCTCACCCAGCGTTAGCCTTTCGGAACTAAGGAGTGAGGGGCTACGTGACCAGTTAGGCTCCTGAGTCGCGATGCTCAGGAGTCCCCCTTGACGCTCGAACGACCTTCGTACCTTGGCTCCGCTCGGGGAGAGGCGCGCGACGAACCAGGTCCGGGGGGCCTGACTGGGTGGCGTGCGTCTGGGCATGACCCAGGCGCAGCCCCCGTGCCCAGCCCCCTCACGCGGCACTCCCGAGGGGAGGCATTACGATGAGTCTAGACACTGAGCTCTGGGCTCCCTGAGGTTGATGCGGCCCGGGGCCACCCTCAGTTGTTTATCACCAGCGCGGAGCATAGCGCTTCCGTATGTGTACGGGCATAGCCGCTCCTCGGCAGTGTCGTCAGCCAGCACGGAGCATGGTGCTTCCACTGGTACGTGGGAGGGGGCTCCCCTCCGGGAGGAGCCCCCGGGGCATGTATAGCCCCGCCCTGACACGTGGCTGGCACGGTAGGGCCGGGCGAGGTGTATCTGGGCACCCGTGAGCCAGCGCGGGACTCACGGGGCCCTACCTCTAGGCGGGTTGCGCCTAGCACTGGGACTTATCTTGTGATGTGTCCCTGCAAATTTGGTTAGATGCCGGCACTCTACGTCCTCGGGTCCCGGCCCTCGAGCTGGTCTCAGCCGTCGCTGGTATGCCAGGTTGCGATGCCGTGGACAAGGCCAGAGGGTGAGGGATGGAGAGCCAGTAAGAGCCCTGAGTCGCAATGCTCACGTACCCCCCCTTTAACGTGCAAGTGGTCAGCATGGAGAAAAAGAGGTGCCGTGGACAGGCATCAAACAATCAAGCATGGTGGGTCGAACGCATAGCCGGAAATAAACGCAAAAGGGATACATGCCGCTGGGTCTGGCCCGAGCGACCTGGGAATAATGCAGACCTGGGGGCGCTCCCAGCTGGAAATGAAACTTGAAAGATGTCACCTGATGATGTTGAGGACGAAGGAGTGTTGGTGTAGCAGACTCGGTGGGCTGCGGAAGCCGATCCTCATGATCCCCCAGGCCCAGGTGCCTTGGGGGGCTCCGGAGGCGCTGGTGGCTCCTCGCGGACCATCTCCATCTCCGCCAGGGCTGCGGAATGCCTGGCCTCTTGAGCCTCCATGATACCCCTCATGAGGCGCTGGTACGTGGCAGCCGCGTTCGGCAAGCCGTAAGACATGCGAACGTAGTTGTGGGGTGGACCTATGCAGCGCCCCACTCGCGAGGGCCAAAGGCGCTCCAGAGAGGCGACTCGATTGAGCCCTGGTATGTCGATGCAAACGCGCAGCCCACCATCCTCGCCTGGATGGGGAGCCACAGCTGGTAGGCGGCGGCCGCCTTTCATGACTCTTGACTCCTGCAGCTCCTGAATGGCCTTGCTGATGAACTCTTGAGGGTCTGGCTCTCCTTGCCTTACTCCTTCTTGAGGGAAACGTGCTTCGGAGCACGCCTCCATGTGGTGCCCAAGCGCCTCCCTCGTGACCTTAGCCAGGTCGGTGGCCCTCCAGGGGAGAGCCCCCGAGCCCTGCCTGAGGAGGGCGTCGGGCGCGCTTTCCTATGCGATGGAAGGAGGTCCCCCTGGGCAGGCGCGGGCCCTGAGGGGCCTGCCTCCTGAGGGGCCGGGCCGGATGATGTCTTCTTCTTCTTGGGGGCGGTCTCGGGAAGCCTCCTGCTTCCGCAATCCGGGTCTTCCAGTGATGCGGCTTGAAAGGCTCGTTCCAGGGAACACACCGCGTCCTTCTCTTCACAGCGCACCGTGATGACTCTGCCACTTCCTGGCATCTTGAGGACGTTGTAGCCATGGTGGGTTACGACCATGAACTTGGCCAGCGCTGGGTACCCAAGGATGGCATTGTACGGTAGGCGAATGTGAGCGACGTCGAAGTCGATGAGCTCGGTGCGGTAGTTGTCGCGTGCCCCGAAGGTGACAGGGAGGCGGACCTGCCCAATCGGGACCGTGGAGCCGTCGATGACTCCAGAGAACGGCTTGGTTGGCTGAAGCTGGTTGTAGGGCACTTGGAGATTGTTGAATGTTTCCACGGACAGGACGTTGAGCCCTGCCCCGCCATCGATGAGGGTCCTGGTGACCACCACGTTGCTGATGATTGGGGAACAAAGCATCGGGAGGACTCCGGCTGTAGCCGCACACTTGAGCTGATCTGCTGAGCTGAACGTGATGGCGCACGCCGACCACCTGAGAGGGCGCGTGGCTTTGAGCTTGGGGAGGACTGCATTCACTTCGCGGGTGAACTGCTTGAAGATGCGTTGAGATGCTGGGGCTTGAGCCCCACCCAGGATGCAGGCGATCGCGCGAGGCTCCTGGAAGCCCCCAGCCCCCTCGTCCTGATGGCGGTCCTCGTTTCTCCTTGGCTGCAGCGGCAGCGGAGGGAGGCCTGCGTTGCCTTGCGGGCGATCCTCGCGAGGCTGATCCCTCCAGTCTCCCTTGCGAGGCAGGTCTTGCCAGCGATCCTCGCAAGGTCGATCGCGCCACCCTTGGCGCGGGCAGCGGTCTTCCCAGCGTCCTGCGTTCCTTCCTCCTCCTCGACTGTAGCCCCGGTCACCGTGGTCGGGGCAACGACCGATCCTTCCCTCTCGCACGGCTCGGAGCTCTTGACATTCGTTGGTGTTGTGGGTGTGGAGGTCGTGGTACACACAGTACCGACTGCCCTTGGAAGGTTTGGGATGATCTTGGCCCCGCTTGGTGTCTGGTTCTGCCGCCAGCACGGCAGCCCCCTTGCGCTTCACATCCTTGGCCTTGGGCTTCTTCTCTTCTGGATCTGCGGCAGGCAGCTCGAGGAGGGACAGACGCCCTTCCTCAGCCCTGGCGCACTTGGTTGCCAAGTTGAACAACTCCAAGGAAGTGCACAGGTCTTCATGCATCGCCAGCTCCTCCTTCATCTTGACATCGCGCACGCCGTTGGAGAAGGCCGAGATGATGGCCTCCTCGGTCACCTTCGGATTCTTGAGGCGTGCATTGTTGAAGCACTGGATGTACTTCTGCAGGGTCTCTCCGGGTTGTTTCTTGATCCGGCGCATGTCGCTCACGGCGGGTGGCCGGTCGCGAGTACCTTGGAAGTTGGCAATGAAGCGGGTGTGCATCTCGTCCTAGGAGGAGATCGTGCCTGGAGCCAGGTTCAGGAACCAGGTGCGTGCCCCGTCCTTGAGCGCCATGGGAAACCAGTTCGCCATGACCTTCTCGTCTCCGTTGGCAGCTTCGATGCCCAGCTCATAGAGCTGGAGAAACTCCGCAGGGTCGGCCGTGCCATCGTAACGAGGAGGCAGATCTGGCTTGAACTTGCCGGGCCACGCGACGCTGCGTAGCTCGGCGGTGAAGGCACAGCAGCCTGTTGTGGCCACGGGAGGCCTTGGGTGACGGAGAGCTTGGTCTTGCATGTCCCCACGCACTGCAGCTAGGAGCAGCATGGGGTCTTGACGTGCGGGAGCAGGAGCATGGTCGCGACGTGCTGGAGCAGGGAGCGCCCGGGCAGCTTCTTGCGGGTGAGGGACTTCTTGGCAGCTCTGCTCTTGTCGCGCTGGCAGCTGACGGAGCGGGTTCGCCCAGGGGCCACGCGCCTTGGAGCCATGGTGCCTTCTTGACAAGGAGGCGGCTGGGGCGCCCCGGGAGCTTCGTCGCCCGCGCGGGGCGGGGTGCGGCGTAGTGGAACGGACGGCGCAGGAGAGCCCCCTGCGGCACGGACGATCTCGGAGACGCGGTTGAGCCATTCTTCGTAGACATCGTCGACGGGACGGTAGCGCAGGAGCTCGTTTGCCGCGATGAGCGCAGCTCGAGCCTCCATGGGTGCGCGGAGCGTGCGGGACGAAGAACCAGCTGGGGTGAGCGAAGGAGTAGCAGTGCGGCCATCTTGCCGCACGGACGGATGCTAAGACGACGCTTGCTGCTCGTCCCCCGCCGGGCCGGTGGCGGCGTTGACGGCAGGTCACGGGGAAAGGCGAGGGCGCCCGCCGACAGGAGCCGTCTGGGGGACGTGGGAAGCGAGAGCGTCCCGGCGCTCGGCGCGGGCCCGACGAGCGTCAGACATGGACGTGATGGTCGGAGGAGAACGGGGTGGTGGAAGACGAATTCCGGCGCACCCCTACTTGCCGCGCCAAAAGTTGGATTTCGTGTTCCGGCAGACCCTTGAGGTTCGAACACTGGGGTGCGCGTGGAGATTTCGCCTTCTACCTACCTGCACCCCTCCACCTTGCTAAGATCTAAGCTATGGAAAGAACAACACAAGAGACACAGGGTTTATACTGGTTGGGGCCACCGTTGTGGTGTAATTGTTGGGGAACGTAGTAATTTCAAAAAATTTCCTACGCACACGCAAGATCATGGTGATGCATAGCAACGAGAGGGGAGAGTGTTGTCTACGTACCCTCGTAGACCGAAGCGGAAGCGTTGACGCAACGTAGAGGAAGTAGTCGTACGTCTTCCCGATCAGACCGATCCAAGCACCGTTACTCCGGCACCTCCAAGTTCTTGGCACACGTTCAGCTCGATGATGATCCCCGGGCTCCGATCCAGCAAAGCGTCGGGGAGGAGTTCCGTCAGCACGACGGCATGGTGACGATCTTCATGTTCTACCGTCGCAGGGCTTCGCCTAGGCACTGCAACAATATGACCGAGGTGGAATATGATGGAGGGGGGCACCGCACACGGCTAAGGAACGATCACGAAGATCAACTTGTGTGTCTATGGGGTGCCCCCTGCCCCCGTATATAAAGCAGTGGAGGAGGGGAGCGCCGGCCCTCTCTATGGCGCGCGCTAGGGGAGTCCTACTCCCACCTGGAGTAGGATTCCCCCTTTCCTAGTCCAACTAGGAGTCCTTCCAAGTATTAGGAGTAGGAGACAAGGAAGGGGAAGGGAGAAGGGAAGGAAGGAGGGGGCGCAGCCCCTCCCCCTAGTCCAATTCGGACTAGGCCTTGGGGGGCGCGCGGCCTGCCCTAGGCAGCCCCTCTCTCTTTCCCGTATGGCCCAATAAGGCCCAATACTTCTCCCGGCGAATTCCCGTAACTCTCCGGTACTCCGAAAAATACCCGAATCACTCGGAATCTTTCCAAAGTCCGAATATAGTCGTCCAATATATCGATCTTTACGTCTCGACCATTTCGAGACTCCTCGTCATGTTCCCGATCTCATCCGGGACTCCGAACTCCTTCGGTACATCAAAACTCATAAACTCATTATATAACTGTCATCGAAACCTTAAGCGTGCGGACCCTACGGTTCGAGAACAATGTAGACATGACCGAGACACGTTTCCGGTCAATAACCAATAGCGGGACCTGGATGCCCATATTGGCTCCTACATATTCTACGAAGATCTTTATCGGTCAGACCGCATAACAACATACGTTGTTCCCTTTGTCATCGGTATGTTACTTGCCCGAGATTCGATCGTCGGTATCTCAATACCTAGTGCAATCTCGTTACTGGCAAGTCTCTTTACTCGTTCCGTAATACATCATCTCGCAACTAACTCATTAGTTGCAATGCTTTCAAGGCTTAAGTGATGTGCATTATCGAGAGGGCCCAGAGATACCTCTCCGACATTCGGAGTGACAAATCCTAATCTCGAAATACGCCAACCCAACATGTACCTTTGGAGACACCTGTAGAGCTCCTTTATAATCACCCAGTTACGTTGTGACGTTTGGTAGCACACAAAGTGTTATTCCGACAAACGGGAGTTGCATAATCTCATAGTCATAGGAACATGTATAAGTCATGAAGAAAGCAATAGCAACATACTAAACGATCGGGTGCTAAGCTAATGGAATGGGTCATGTCAATCAGATCATTCACCTAATGATGTGATCCCGTTAATCAAATAACAACTCTTTGTCCATGGTTAGGAAACATAACCATCTTTGATTAACGAGCTAGTCAAGTAGAGGCATACTAGTGACACTCTGTTTGTCTATGTATTCACACATGTATTATGTTTCCGGTTAATACAATTCTAGCATGAATAATACACATTTATCATGATATAAGGAAATAAATAATAACTTTATTATTGCCTCTAGGGCATATTTCCTTTAGTCTCCCACTTGCACTAGAGTCAATAATCTAGATCACATCACCATGTGATTAACATCGATAGTTCACATCATCATGTGATTAAAACCCAAAGGGTTTACTAGATTTAGTAATCTAGTTCACATCGCTATGTGATTAACACTCAAAGAGTACTAAGGTGTGATCATGTTTTGCTTGTGAGAGAACTTTAGTCAACGGGTCTGTCATATTCAGATCCGTACGTATTTTGCAAATATCTATATCAACAATGCTCTACACGGAGCTACTCTAGATAATTGCTCCCACTTTCAATATGTATCTAGATCGAGACTTAGAGTCATCTAGATTAGTGTCAAAACTTGCATCGATGTAACCCTTTACGACGAACCTTTTTGTCACCTCCATAATCGAGAAACATATCCTTATTCCACTAAGGATAATTTTGACCGCTGTCCAGTGATCTACTCTTAGATCACTATTGTACTCCCTTGCCAAAATCAGTGTAGGGTATACAATAGATCTGGTACACAACATGTCATACTTTATAGAACCTATGGCCAAGGCATAGGGAATGACTTTCATTCTCTTTCTATCTTCTACCGTGGTCAGGCTTTGAGTCTTACTCAATTTCACCCCTTGTAACACAGGCAAGAACTCTTTCTTTGACTGTTCCATTTTGAACTACTTCAAAATCTTGTCAAGGTATGTACTCATTGAAAAAACTTATCAAGCGTCTTGATCTATCTCCATAGATCTTTGATGCTCAATATGTAAGCAGCTTCACCGAGGTCTTTCTTTGAAAAAACTCCTTTCAAACACTCCTTTATGCTTTGCAGAATAATTCTACATTATTTCCGATCAACAATATATCATTCACATATACTTTATCAGAAATGTTGTAGTGCTCCCACTCACTTTCTTGTAAATACAGGCTTTACCGCAAGTATGTATAAAACTATATGCTTTGATCAACTCATCAAAGCGTATATTCCAACTCCGAGACGCTTGCACCAGTCCATAGATGGATCACTGGAGCTTACACACTTTGTTAGCATCCTTTGGATCGATAAAACCTTCAGGTTGCATCATATACAACTCTTCTTCCAGAAATCCATTCAGGAATGCAGTCTTTACATCCATTTGCCAGAGTTCATAAAATGTGGCAATTTGCTAACATGATTCGGACAGACTTAAGCATAGATACGAGTGAGAAACTCTCATCGTAGTCAACACCTTGAACTTTTTGAAAACCTTTTGTGACAATTTTAGCTTTGTAGATAGTAACACTACTATCAGCGTCCGTCTTCCTCTTGAAGATCCATTTATTTTCTATGGCTTGCCAATCATCGGGCAAGTCAACCAAAGTCCATACTTTATTCTCATACATGGATCCCATCTCTGATTTCATGGCCTCAAGCCATTTTGCGGAATCTGGGCTCACCATCGCTTCTTCATAGTTCGTAGGTTCATCATGATCTAGTAGCATGATTTCCAGAACAGGATTACCGTACCACTCTAGCGCGGATCTTACTCTGGTTGATCTACAAGGTTCAGTAGTATCTTGTTCTGAAGTTACATGATCATCATCATTAGCTTCCTCACTAATTGGTGTAGTAGTCACAGGAACAGATTTCTGTGATGAACTACTTTCCAATAAGGGAGCAGGTACAGTCACCTCGTCAAGTTCTACTTTCCTCCCACTCACTTCTTTCGAGAGAAACTCCTTCTCTAGAAAGGATCCATTCTTAGCAACGAATATCTTGCCTTCGGATCTGTGATAGAAGGTGTACCCAACTGTCTCCTTTGGGTATCCTATGAAGACACATTTCTCCGATTTGGGTTTGAGCTTATCAGGATGAAACTTTTTCATATAAGCATCGCAACCCCAAACTTTAAGAAACGACAACTTTGGTTTCTTGCCAAACCATAGTTCATATTGTGTCGTCTCAACGGACTTAGATGGTGCCCCTTTTTAACGTGAATGCAGCTGTCTCTAATGCATCATCCCAAAACGATATTGGTAAATCGGTAAGAAACATCATAGATTGTACTATATCCAATAAAGTACGATTATGACGTTCGGACACACCATTATGCTGTGGTGTTCCAGGTGGCATGAGTTTGTGAAACTATTCCACATTGTTTTAATTGAAGACCAAACTCGTAACTCAAATATTTGTCTCCGCGATCAGATCATAGAAACCTTATTTTCTTGTCACGATGATTTTCCACTTCACTCTGAATTTCTTTGAACTTTTCAAATGTTTCAGACTTATGTTTCATCAAGTAGATATACCGATATCTTCTCAAATCATCTGTGAAGGTCAGAAAATAACGATACCCGCCGCGAGCCTTAACACTCATCGGATCGCATACATCAGTATGTATTATTTCCAATAAGTCAGTTGCTCGCTCCATTGTTCCGGAGAACGGAGTCTTAGTCATCTTGCCCATGAGGCATGGTTCGCAAGCAT
This sequence comes from Triticum dicoccoides, assembly GCF_002162155.2. Taxonomy (NCBI): domain Eukaryota; kingdom Viridiplantae; phylum Streptophyta; class Magnoliopsida; order Poales; family Poaceae; genus Triticum; species Triticum dicoccoides. Next base: position 553,071,497 of record NC_041382.1, read on the forward strand.
CAAGTGATTCCATAAGCCCATCAGCATGGAGTTTCTTCATGCGCTTTACACCAATATGGCCTAAACGGCAGTGCCACAAATAAGTTGCACTATCATTATTAACTTTGCATCTTTTGGTTTCAATATTATGAATATGTGTATCACTATGATCGAGATCCAACGAACCATTTTCATTGGGTGTGTAACCATATAAGGTATTATTCATGTAAACAGAACAACAATTTATTCTCTTACTTAAATGAATAACCGTATTGCAATAAACATGATCAAATCATATTCATGCTCAACGCAAACACCAAATAACACTTATTTAGTTTCAACACTAATCCCGAAAGTATAGGGAGAGTGCGATGATGATCATATCAATCTTGGAACTACTTCCAACACACATCGTCACCTCGACTTTTACTAGTTTCTGTTTATTCTGCAACTCCCGTTTCGAGTTACTACTCTTAGCAACTGAACCAGTATCAAATACTGAGGGGTTGCTATAAACGCTAGTAAAGTACACATCAATAACATGTATATCAAATATACTTATGTTCACTTTGCCATCCTTCTTATCCGCCAAATACTTGGGGCAGTTCCGCTTCCAGTGACCAGTACCTTTGCAGTAGAAGCACTTAGTCTCAGGCTTAGGACCAAACTTGGGCTTCTTCACTTGAACAACAACTTGCTTGCCGTTCTTCTTGAAGTCCCCCTTCTTCCCTTTGCCCCTTTTATTGAAACTAGTGGTCTTGTCTACCATCAACACTTGATGCTCTTTTTTTGATTTCTACCTTCATCGATTTCATCATCATGAAAAGCTCGGGAGTCGTTTTCGTCATCCCTTGCATACTATAGTTCATCATGAAGTTCTTACTAACTTGGTGATGGTGACTAGAGAATTCTGTCAATCACTATCTTATCTGGAAGATTAACTCCCACTTGATTCAAGCGATTGTAGTACCCAGACAATCTGAGCACATGCTCACTAGTTGAGCGATTCTCCTCCATCTTTTGGCTATAGAACTTGTTGGAGACTTCATATCTCTCAACTCGGGTATTTGCTTGAAATATTAACTTCAACTCCTGGAACATCTCATATGGTCCATGATGTTCAAAACGTCCTTTGAAGTCCCGATTCTAAGCCGTTAAGCATGGTGCACTAAACTATTAAGTAGTCATCATATTGAGCTAGCCAAACGTTCATAACGTCTGCATCTGCTCCTGCAATAGATCTGTCACCTAGCGGTGCATCAAGGACATAATTCTTCTATGCAGCAATGAGGATAAACCTCAGATCACGGATCCAATCCGCATCATTGCTACTAACATCTTTCAACACAATTTTCTCTAGGAACATATCAAAATAAACACAGGGAAGCAACAACGCGAGCTATTGATCTACAACATGATTTGCAAAATACTACTAGGACTAAGTTCATGATAAATTTAAGTTCAATTAATCATATTACTTAAGAACTCCCACTTACATAGACATCCCTCTAATCCTCTAAGTGATCACGTGATCCAAATCAACTAAACCATGTCCGATCATCACGTGAGATGGAGTAGTTTCATTGGTGAACATGACTATGTTGATCATATCTACTATATGATTCACGCTCGACCTTTCGGTCTCCGTGTTCCAAGGCCATATCTGTATATGCTTGGCTCATCAAGTATAACCTGAGTATTCCGCGTGTGCAACTGTTTTGCACCCATTATATTTGAACGTAGAGCCTATCACACCCGATCATCACGTGGTGTCTCAGCACGAAGAACTTTCACAACGGTGCATACTCAGGGAGAACACTTCTTGATAATTAGTGAGAGATCATCTTAAAATGCTACCGTCAATCAAAGCAAGATAAGATGTATAAAAGATAAACATCACATGCAATCAATATAAGTGATATGATAAGGCCATCATCATCTTGTGCTTGTGATCTCCATCTTCGAAGCACCATCGTGATCACCATCATCACCGGCGCGACACCTTGATCTCCATCGTAGCATCGTTGTCGTCTCGCCAATCTTATGCTTCCACGACTATCGCTACCGCTTAGTGATAAAGTAAAGCATTACAGCGCGATTGCATTGCATACAATAAAGCGACAACCATATGGCTCCTGCCAGTTGCCGATAACTCGGTTACAAAACATGATCATCTCATACAATAAAATTAAGCATCATGTCTTGACCATATCACATCACAACATGCCCTGCAAAAACAAGTTAGACGTCCTCTACTTTGTTGTTGCAAGTTTTACGTGGCTGCTACTGGGCTTAGCAAGAACCATTCTTACCTACGCATCAAAACCACAACGATAGTTTGTCAAGTTGGTGCTGTTTTAACCTTCGCAAGGACCGGGCGTAGCCACACTCGGTTCAACTAAAGTTGGAGAAACTGACATCCGCTAGCCACCTTTGTGCAAAGCACGTCGGGAGAACCGGTCTCGCGTAAGCGTACGCGTAATGTCGGTCCGGGCCGCTTCGTCCAACAATACCGCCGAACCAAAGTATGACATGCTAGTAAGCAGTATGACTTATATCGCCCACAACTCACTTGTGTTCTACTCGTGCATATAACATCAACACATAAAACCTAGGCTCGGAAGCCACTGTTGGGGAACGTAGTAATTTCAAAAAATTCCTAAGCACACGCAAGATCATGGTGATGCATAGCAATGAGAGGGGAGAGTGTTGTCTACGTAACCTCGTAGACCGAAGCGGAAGCGTTGACGCAACGTGGAGGAAGTAATCGTACGTCTTCTCGATCCGACCGATCCAAGCACCGTTACTCCGGCACCTCCGAGTTCTTGGCACACGTTCAGCTCAATGACGATCCCTGGGCTCCGATCCAACAAAGCGTTGCGGAGGAGTTCCGTCAGCACGACGACGTGGTGACGATCTTGATGTTCTACCATCGCAGGGCTTCGCCTAGGCACTGCAACAATATGACCGAGGTGGAATATGGTGGAGGGGGGCACCACACACGGCTAAGGAACGATCACGAAGGTCAACTTGTGTGTCTATGGGGTGCCCCCTGCCCCCGTATATAAAGGAGTGGAGGAGGGGAGGGCCGGCCCTCTCTATGGCGCGCGCTAGGGGAGTCCTACTCCCACCTGGAGTAGGATTCCCCCTTTCCTAGTCCAACTAGGAGTCCTTCCAAGTATTAGGAGTAGGAGACAAGGAAGGGGAAGGGAGAAGGGAAGGAAGGAGGGGGCACAGCTCCTCCCCCTAGTCCAATTCGGACTAGGCCTTGGGGGGCGTGCGGCCTGCCCTAGGCAGCCCCTCTCTCTTTCCCGTATGGCCCAATAAGGCCCAATACTTCTCCCGGTGAATTCCCGTAACTCTCCGGTACTCCGAAAAATACCCGAATCACTCGGAACCTTTCCGAAGTCCGAATATAGTCGTCCAATATATCAATCTTTACGTCTCGACCATTTAGAGACTCCTCTTCATGTCCTCGATCTCATCCGGGACTCCGAACTCCTTCGGTACATCAAAACTCATAAACTCATTATATAACTGTCATCGAAACCTTAAGCGTGCGGACCCTATGGTTCGAGAACAATGTAGACATGACCGAGACACGTTTCCGGTCAATAACCAATAGCGGGACCTGGATGCCCATATTGGCTCCTACATATTCTACGAAGATCTTTATCGGTCAGACCGCATAACAACATACTTTGTTCCCTTTGTCATCGGTATGTTACTTGCCCGAGATTCGATCGTCGGTATCTCAATACCTAGTTCAATCTCGTTACCGGCAAGTCTCTTTACTCGTTCCGTAATACATCATCTCGCAACTAACTCATTAGTTGCAATGCTTGCAAGGCTTAAGTGATGTGCATTACCGAGAGGGCCCAGAGATACCTCTCCGACATTCAGAGTGACAAATCCTAATCTCGAAATACGCCAACCCAACATGTACCTTTGGAGACACCTGTAGAGCTCCTTTATAATCACCCAGTTACGTTGTGACGTTTGGTAGCACACAAAGTGTTCCTCCAGCAAACGGGAGTTGTATAATCTCATAGTCATAGGAACATGTATAAGTCATGAAGAAAGCAATAGCAACATACTAAACGATCGGGTGCTAAGCTAATGGAATGGGTCATGTCAATCAGATCATTCACCTAATGATGTGATCCCGTTAATCAAATAACAACTCTTTGTCCATGGTTAGGAAACATAACCATCTTTGATTAACGAGCTAGTCAAGTAGAGGCATACTAGTGACACTCTGTTTGTCTATGCATTCACACATGTCTTATGTTTCCGGTTAATACAATTCTAGCATGAATAATAAACATTTATCATGATATAAGGAAATAAATAATAACTTTATTATTGCCTCTAGGGCATACAATTCTTCCGGATAACCCATGCAGAGAGGTAGGACTGGCAGAGTCACAATTATGAATGGAGAACTCCTCAAGAGTACTCTAATTGTGATCTTTTGGTTCAAATAAGTTCTGTCATATTGGCTCATGGTATTGGAAGAACGATATACCACAGACCTTGAGGACTATCGCAAAGGTTACTAATATCCTAAAGGAACTAGCAACACTATCAACAAGAGGTAAAGTAGAGTGAATCTCGGGTTCAAGAACCCATGAATAGAATACCTACCACTACATCACGGGATGCTTTTGAGAATAATGGCCAGAATGACACACTGGGAATACAAAACATGGCTAGATCACTAGGTGACTCCTTAAAACACCTAGGGTCATAGTAATAGCTCCAACATATATGTCGAGGCAACAGAGTACCTCAACTCACCGATTAGTGTGATTAAACTGGCCCAAAAGGACATCGGGAACTGGGAGGAAGGATTTGCAAATGCATCAGATTGTTTAGAAACCTGGGATGACTCGGACAGCATAACAGCTGTAATTGCTCAAAAAGATTTGAGACAACCTGCAAAAATGGTGGCATAACCACTCAACTATATCATATCAGGGTTCTGAGGCCATTTAACAACACACCGGGGTAGAAGAAACTGAACTGAGGCTTGAGACCAACAATCCTACGAGTCTATGGATTAGTAACACGTGATCCTAATAGAAAGATGAGAAGCCTAGTTCTTAATCCCCGTAGAAGAGAAGAGGATGACTCAGATCAGAAGGGCATAAGATATAAGGAGTAAAAAGAGCCTTACGTTCCCTTCCACAATCAATTCCCTTACATAACTAAAGCATTTCTAGACTCAACTTCGACCAGTTTGGCTTGGTAATCCTACAGGCAGTCAGGCTCTGATACCAAAGCTGTCAGGACCCCGATCCTAAGTCACACCGATCTAGCATGTAACACATCATATCACTTTGCGGCCTCACGCACGGTATTCCCACGGGTGCCACCTTACCTGGCCCGGGACCGTTTGCGCCTTTTGGCTCACGTATATGATAGTGTCGCTACGTCCATATGACAAAGAACCCGGGCCGACATGGCTAGTCGTGAACCTAAAGCGACACTAACCTATGGGGACAGGCATACATGAATCACATCGAGCATGTCGGTCAGCAGCGTGTGAATCCGGGCTGTAGCACTGGGCTAACAGGACTCCGGGAACCCGGGCTGTAGCAGGCTAGGCAGGACTCCGGATGTCACCGCGTGACATTTCCTCGAAGGGATAGACACAGGAACAAAGTGAAACACATGCCGGCCAGTCAAGTGTCCTAAGCAGTAGTGTTGGGCTAGCAGGACTCCGGTGAACCGGGCTGTAGCGGACTACTATGGCTCATGGAAGCACTAGACTACATTTCCCCAAAAGAGAGGCTGCCAAGGATAAACAACTAGATTGTCGGATCCCACACATACCAAGCATTTCAATCATACACACAATATGCTTGATATGTGTAAGTACAACATGGCATCACAACATAACTCTACAACTCAAGTATTTATTCATTAGGCTCGGAGGAGCGAGATATTACAAATATGGGTCTCATGACCCAACATTCAGAGCATACAGGTCAAACACATGCGGAAGCTTAACATGTCTGAGTACAGACATCTACAAATGAAAAAGACTAAGAAGCTTGACTATTTACAAGACCCTCCCAAGGGTACAAGATCGTAGCTGAGGTATCAAGCTAAACGTCTAAGTCCACGCGGAACTACTAGCGAGACTGAAGCCTCTCTACAAAACATGAATTTAGCAAACGTGAGTACAATTGTACTCAGCAAGACTTACATCGGAACTAACTACATATGCATCGGTATCAACAAAGGGGGTGGTGGAGTTTGACTGCAGCAAGCCAGCTTTGACTCAGTGGCTATCCTAAACTACGACTGCAAGCAACTCTTTTGTGGTGGCGCACACGAGTCCACATGTTCACCATTCAATACACCACCATGGATCCGCTCTCGTCTCCCTACGAGAAGGCCATCCATAGCACTCACACTTATCTTGGAGTTTTAGAGTATCCACTTTCACTTGTCTATGAACTATGCAAGGGGTCCAAGTTTCCATATCCGAGGAATCCGGCTATTCGAATAGATAATGATAACCCTGCAGGGGTGTACTTCTTCACACACACTCCCACCACTTACCACCATATACACGTCATGTATCTCGGCGACCTTCAAGCGGAAGCCTGGCGAGGGTGTCGGCCACGGCCTACCTAAACACTTAAGTCTCTAGTCCAGGTTTATCGCCTATCCAGGTTCCATCCGCAGGGAGTCCGGCCGAGGTTTCCACATACGGCCCCGAACGATGTGAACAGGGTTCCCGAGACACCAAACGGGCGCCCGGTACACCGTGCCACGGTGTATCTACCGCAACATAGCCCACCCCTAGGGTCAGCGCTACGCACAGCCGCCAACACATAACCTACAAACACCAGAAACTAGTTGCAACTCCTGGACAGAGTACTAGGGTGATTAAGAAGCCGAGAGGGTCAATTAAGGATCCCAATGAGTGGTAGTAACTGTTCATGGATCACAGACACAGAACTCAGTTCCTGAGGACGGCTGCAATGAGACAACCCACCATGTACTCCTACATGGCCTCTCACCGCTACCTTTACCAAAAACGTATTCACACACTTAGCTCACACAAGTAGGACATGTTCACACACCTCCGATTCATTCCCGATGAATCAGACCTGACGCAACTCTATGCAATAGCAGGCATGACAAACAAGCATGAATGAGTAGGCACATCAGGGCTCAAACAACTCCTACTCATGCTAGTGGGTTTCATCTATTTACTGTGGCAATGACAGGTCATGCAGAGGATAAGGGGTTCAACTACCGCAACAAGTAACAGATGAATCGTTGTTGTCCTAATGAAGTAAAAGAGAGCATGAGCGAGAGAGTGGGGTTGTATCGGAATGAACAAGGGGGTTTGCTTGCCTGGCACTTCTGAAGATAACATTGAGCCTTCATCAGTGTCAACGATCACAGCGTCGGAGCAGCGTCTACCGAGAGGGGACAATTACCGGCAAACAAGGAAGAACACAATCAATGCGATGCAACAATATGATGCATGATCATGACATGGCAATATGCTGTTGATTGAGCTAATGCAACTAACAACAAGTTAAATGGAGTTGGTTTGAACACTAGGTTCAAATTCAAATTCAAACTATGAATTCAAATAGTGCATTATCATGTTTTGGTCTAAACAGTGAGGTTAAGTTGTTCAAACATGCATGAAAGTGCCATAAACAGATTCCTTGAATTTTTCTGATAATTTTTCATATATAATTTATTTCATTTGGAGTTACAGTTGATTTTCTATGATTTTTAGAAGTTTTGGGCATTTTCTGGAATTTTCTGAATTAACTTAAATCCAGAAAGTGCTTTACTATGTCAGCATGACCTCACAGTGACGTCAGCAGGTCAACGGCTCGGTCCAGGTCAAACCTGACATGCGGGACCCATATGTCATTGACTCAGCTAATTAATATGGTTAAATGACCTTAAATTAAGCCTAACTAAAATGTCAATGGGGTCGGGGCCCACATGTCAGCGGCTAACCTAACTAAATTAGTGTTAGTTTAACTCCTAATCTAGGTTTGACCAGGGGGCGGGGACCACGTGGTCAAATGGGTCAACCCCACCGGCGGCATGACGCCGGCGAGGCCCGAGACGGCGGTGCGGCTCGGAAACGCACTACAGGGCACGGGCGAGGCTGTTTTTGGGCTTGTTAGAAAGCTCTTGCTAGCGCGCGTCTAGTGGTGGTGGAGGCCGGGCCTATGGTGGCCGGAGACAACGACGGCGAGCTCCAAGGCGGCGGCCGAAGTTCGGGAGTTGAGCGGATCGGCGTTGCAGGGAACGGAAGGAGCCGCGGGTGGTCGCGGTCGACTACTGGGAACGTGCTGAGCACGGTGGCGCGCTCGGTTGCGAGCTTGCACGGCTGTGGTCATGGTGGCGGCATGGCAGGCGGAGCCAAGCTCTCGGGCTCGACGGGAACGGGTGCTACGATGAGCTAGTGGGCATGGGAGTAGGGGGGTCGGTAGAGGAGCTCACCGCGAGTTCAGAGGTGGCTTCGGCGAGCTCGGGGAGGGGCTGGTGGTGACGAGAGGTCGCCGGCGATCTCGGTGGCCGAACGAAGAGGCGGCAGTGTTGCAGCGCATCCGGGGCCTCGTGGCTCATCGAGGAGGTAGAGAACGAAGTGGCGGAGCCTCTGGGCGCGTCGGTGAGGCGTGGGGTGGCCGGTGGCCACGGCGGTGCCCGTCGGCGGCGACGGTTACGCTCGGCGGTTGCGCGTAAGAGAAACGGAGGAGGGGATGAGCGAGGGAGAGTGCGAGGGGTTCCAGGGGCGTGCGTGGCGGCGTTGGGGATGTCCAGGGCGACGAGGGGGCAGCCAGGCAGGCAGCTGCCGGCGTGGCACGCCGCGGCGCCGTGGCTGTCTTCTCCTTTGCCTTCTGGCAGGAGGAAGAAGACGCCCCTGCCCTCGGTGGGCTGGGCCAGTTGGCTGGGCTGCCAGCTGGGCCGGCCAGGTGGGCTGCAGGTGAGATTACTCTCTCTCTCTCTCTCTCTTAATTCTGTTTCTGTTTTCTATTTATGTTATTTAGTTTTGATTTAGTTTAAATACTAAATAATTTTATAAAATCCTGAAAATAAATATGTGACTAGAACTAAAATATCCCAAACCACATAAAATGTTCCAGAATTATTGGACATATATTAATTATATAAACAATATATATCCAATGCAAATAGTTATTGAATTAAATCAAAGACCCAAAATAAATATCTCTGAGATTCCAAAAATATTGTTTTAAGTTTTACCTCTTGCCAATATTTTCAGAGACTAAGAGGAACATTTTCTTGGACTTCTTTGAAAAGATTTTAATGTTGATTATTTTTGAAGTGATTTATGAGGGTTTCAACTAACCTCAATTCAACTTTCAGAATTTAGACATGATGCATGATGCTCACTCAGGTAAATAGCTACAAGCAAATTCTAGGGCTGTGACAACACACCCCCACTAAACAAGAATCTCATCCCGAGATTCAAGACGTGAGGTAAGAAGACAGAGGGAACACCAATAAAGAATCTTCACGATCCGATTGCCCTTCTTGAAGATGTTGATTCATTGCATCATGTCGATCTTGACATCCTCGCTTTTGAGATCTTCATCCACGCGATGACGACGGAAAGAAACTCAACTAGGATTGATCTTCTCGAAGATCGAGCTAAACAATATCAACTCGTGGAATGAGATGTTGAAACATCTCAAGTTGAGACACAAAACACATGGAGAGGGATGGAAGAACAACAACGGGGTTTGATTTGGTGGGCAACAATTCCGCGCCTAAATAGATGGTGAGGGGGTTTCAAAGTAGCGAGAAGTTATGTTGCCCATAATACCATAACGAGGCACCTTAGTGAAGGTGACTCGTAGAGCTATTCCCTTAAGTGGCAAAAAGAATTACTTTTGACCCATAGATCATTGAAACTCTTTATACCAGCCTAAGGCAATCAAAATCAATCTTTTGAAGGAGTTTGAAAGAATGACATACTCGGACTAGAATGGATGATGTGGACTACCTTGTTGAAGACAATGCAATGGATGATTTTTGCTTATCATCAGAAATGGATGAGACCCATGGTAAGTCCACTTTTGAAGATGATCCTGAACAACAGCTACTGAGGTCTAAGCTGGGAACAAAATGCAAATGTTGGTAATGATTCTAGTAACTGGGGAGAAGGTTCACCGGCAAAGGTGATTCCACCAATTGGATGGCTATCGAACAACTGAGAGAACGGAGGCACATTCCAGTTAATGACAACATCAGAACCTAGTGCCTGAGTGTGCTCTCAAGAACTTGTGCATCTCCATACTCATCAAGGTCTTACCAACATCCGTGCCGAGGATCCTGGGAACACATCTTACTACCATTATGAATAGTGATGGACAATGCGGGTGCAAAGGAAGATAACACTTTCTCATATTTCACCTTGGCGAGGCCAAGGGAAAGAAATCTGGATGATCGACCGAGAGACATTTAGCTCTCCGCTTCTAATGTTCTCCTTGATGTACTGGTTACCACGGTCATGCTTTAAAGCATCGGCATAGCCACCAAGTAGTGGTCGGACTTCAGAATACAATAGATCCATAAGGAACAACTTCTGGAGTAAATCCTACGAAATCCTTATGGGTAGGTGACCAACTTCCTCAATCAAGATACTACAATAATAGGCCTTCCGGCTAGGTGTGTTGGCCACGACATCCACTTTACCGGTTATCGAGAGACCAATATTATAGTTCTTGGAAAATGCTCCAAACATCATATCTGCCTGAGATTCAGATCTGGTTGGTGTCAGGATATTCCAGACTCATCGAGTCTAGAAAGGAAAATGAAGGTTTGCAACACAAATCGACGAGACGACGTTGCGAGATTCTCGGGGGAATGAACTACGGTAGTAAGCTCCAAAACATGAGCCGGTTCTGCTACAAGCATGTGAACACGTTGTCCTAGACAAACATGGTCACCTGGTAGTCTTAAAATGAAGCACTACCGAGTTCAGGGGGAACCATCAACAAGGATATCGAAGTCCTTGCGTAGGTCTAACCCTTAAGAAGAAACTCCTTCTCCTTGAACAAATCAATCAGTGGCTTGGTGTGCTAGGGATACGTATAAAATGTAGATGATCAGTCTATCAGACCATAGAATACTTCGCACATGCATGACTGACTTGGGATGATTCCAGAGGAAGCAAAAACAAACTTTCTCGAATTCACGGCGGCAACTTACATCAGATGCACATGAATTAGAGGAAGTCACATCTTTCAACCGGACATATGCTTCGTGATCGAAACATGAGGGCAGTGCTTATAAAGTTTCCAACACTAGCTGGATGTTCAACACAATCATGGAGGAGACAAAATGCCGCTGATGGGCTCAATAGAAACTCATCGGAATTTCCATATCACTGGACTTCCACCACTATGTGAACAATGTGATAGTATTGGTCAGACCAAAGATATAATGGTGTATGCTCGAGGGACAACCGCAAGTAAGACAACATTACGAACATCGTTGGTTCTGATTTGATTTGACGATAGCCCACACTCAAATCAAGGTTTGGACAAGATAATAGATCCAACAACTGATCACGGGGATCAGTCGATGAAGATATCATCTTTCTTCAACACACACAAGGATATCCCTTAGGGATGAGCGTGGTAGGACAAGCTTTTATCTTCCAACTCTCCAATTTGTTGTTAAGCTTAACCAACTAGCTCAGGGGTATCCAACACAGATTCTTGGAGAAGGGGTGGTTTGAAAGAAAACCAACTTGATCACGAACTAAACATAGCGGTCAGGTGACAACCAAGTAATACTTCCGTGAAGATCTTCAGAAAATCACGAACCACCGATATGTTATCAAGCTCGAGAACAATCTTGCTTTTCAGGGCAAGACGATATGATCAAGGAGCGAGGGATTCACAGTCCTAACTCATTGGTCGATGAGTGCACCCGGAAATATGGACTAGGTAGCACGGTCAATCTTAGGATGGTGATTTAACTACCAGCACACTAAGAATGAGAGTATTGTCCATTAACTACCAAGCAACGGAGTTGCTAGGAATATTGCTTTCACACACCACGGTTCACTTGTCGGCATTCCGGTTATAATAACACGGAACTGAGGAATGAACAATGATGGCAAGAAGTATTACTACGTCAAGAATTCATAAGAGGTGGTGCAATTCTCACGACAGTACAGACATAAAAGGGGTAATACTCCTGGGTAGAACAGAGCAAAAGCTGGATGGCATTTGATCTGTAGAACACAACTACTTTGACCCAATCCTGGATATGGATGAGCTACTGGAGTTTGTTCCTCCTAGTCATTCTGAAATAGAATGGCTTGACGGATCACATGAATAACAGGCATTGATAACATCAATGCACAACTACTCCTGACTATCAATTGATAGACGGGGGTCAGAATATAACGGAAGGGGGACAACTCAAAGGAACATATATCTTTCTGAGTTGTGGATGCATAGATTAGTATGTCGAACCAAGTTCGACATGTTTCTTCCGGATAACCCATGCAGAGAGGTAGGACTGGCAGAGTCACAATTATGAACGGAGAACTCCTCAAGAGTACTCTGATTGTGATCTTTTGGTTCAAATAAGTTCTGTCATATTGGCTCATGGTATTGGAAGAACGATATACCACAGACCTTGAGGACTATCGCAAAGGTTACTAATATCCTAAAGGAACTAGCAACACTATCAACAAGAGGTAAAGTAGAGTGAATCTCGGGTTCAAGAACCCATGAATAGAATACCTACCACTACATGGCATCACGGGATGCTTTTGAGAATAATGGCCAGAATGACACACTGGGAATACAAAACATGGCTAGATCACTAGGTGACTCCCTAAAAGACCTAGGGTCATAGTAATAGCTCCAACATATATGTCGAGGCAACAGAGTACCTCAACTCACCGATTAGTGTGATTAAACTGGCCCAAAAGGACATCGGGAACTGGGAGGAAGGATTTTCAAATGCATCAGATTGTTTAGAAACCTGGGATGACTCGGACAGCATAACAGCTGTAATTGCTCAAAACGATTTGAGACAACCTGCAAAAATGGTGGCATAACCACTCAACTATATCATATCAGGGTTCTGAGGCCATTTAACAACACACTGGGGTAGAAGAAACTGAACTAAGGCTTGAGACCAACAATCCTACGAGTCTACGGATTAGTAACACGTGATCCTGATAGAAAGATGAGAAGCCTAGTTCTTAATCCCCGTAGAAGAGAACAGGATGACTCAGATCAGAAGGGCATAAGATATAAGGAGTAAAAAGAGCCTTATGTTCCCTTCCACAATCAATTCCCTTACATAACTAAAGCATTTCTAGACTCAACTTCGACCAGTTTGGCTTGGTAATCCTACAGGCAGTCAGGCTCTGATTCCAAAGCTGTCAGGACCCCGATCCTAAGTCACACCGATCTAGCATGTAACACATCATATCACTTTGCGGACTCATGCACGGTATTCCCACGGGTGCCACCTTACCTGGCCCGGGACCGTTTGCGCCTTTTGGCTCACGTATATGATAGTGTCTCTAGCGTCCATATGACAAAGAACCCGGGCCGACATGGCTAGTCGTGAACCTAAAGCGACACTAACCTATCGGGACAGGCATACATGAATCACATCGAGCGTGTCGGTCAGCATCGTGTGAATCCGGGCTGTAGCACTGGGCTAACAGGACTCCGGGAACCCGGGCTGTAGCAGGCTAGGCAGGACTCCGGATGTCACCGCGTGACATTTCCTCGAAGGGACAGACACAGGAACGAAGTGAAACACATGCCGGCCAGTCAAGTGTCCTAAGCAGTAGTGTTGGGCTAGCAGGACTCCGGTGAACCGGGCTGTAGCGGACTACTATGGCTCATGGAAGCACTAGACTACATTTCCCCATAAGAGAGGCTGCCAAGGATAAACAACTAGATTGTTGGATCCCACACATACCAAGCATTTCAATCATACACACAATATGCTCGATATGTGTAAATACAACATGGCATCACAACATAACTCTACAACTCAAGTATTTATTCATTAGGCTCGGAGGAGCGAGATATTACAAATATGGGTCTCATGACCCAACATTCAGAGCATACAGGTCAAACACATGCGGAAGCTTAACATGTCTGAGTACAGACATCTACAAATGAAAAAGACTAAGAATCTTGACTATTTACAAGACCCTCCCAAGGGTACAAGATCGTAGCTGAGGTATCAAGCTAAACGTCGAAGTCCACGCGAAACTACTAGCGAGACTGAAGCCTCTCTGCAAAACATGAATTAAGCAAACGTGAGTACAATTGTACTCAGCAAGACTTACATCGGAACTAACTACATATGCATCGGTATCAACAAAGGGGGTGGTGGAGTTTGACTGCAGCAAGCCAGCTTTGACTCAGTGGCTATCCTAAACTACGACTGCAAGCAACTCTTTTGTGGTGGCGCACACGAGTCCACATATTCACCATTCAATACACCACCATGGATCCGCTCTCGTCTCCCTACGAGAAGGCCATCCATAGCACTCACACTTATCTTGCGAGTTTTAGAGTATCCACTTTCACTTATCTATGAACTATGCAAGGGGTCCAAGTTTCCATATCCGAGGAATCCGGCTATTTGAATAGATAATGATAACCCTGCAGGGGTGTAATTCTTCACACACGCTCCCACCACTTACCACCATATACACATCATGTATCTCGGCGACCTTCAAGCGGAAGCCTGGCGAGGGTGTCGGCCACGGCCTACCTAAACACTTAAGTCTCAAGTCCAGGTTTATCGCCTATCCAGGTTCCATCCGCAGGGAGTCCGGCCGAGGTTTCCACATACGGCCCCGGACGATGTGAACAGGGTTCTCGAGACACCAAACGGGCGCCCGGTACACCGTGCCACGGTGTATCTACCGCAACATAGCCCACCCCTAGGGTCAGCGCTACGCACAGCCGCCAACACATAACCTACAAACACCAGAAACTAGTTGCAACTCCTGGACAGAGTACTAGGGTGATTAAGAAGCCGAGAGGGTCAATTAAGGATCCCAATGAGTGGTAGTAGCTGTTCATGGATCACAGACACAGAACTCAGTTCCTGAGGACGGCTGCAATGAGACAACCCACCATGTACTCCTACGTGGCCTCTCACCGCTACCTTTACCAAAAACGTATTCACACACTTAGCTCACACAAGTAGGACATGTTCACACACCTCCGATTCATTCCCGATGAATCAGACCTGACGCAACTCTATGCAATAGCAGGCATGACAAACAAGCATGAATGAGTAGGCACATCAGGGCTCAAACAACTCCTACTCATGCTAGTGGGTTTCATCTATTTACTGTGGCAATGACAGGTCATGCAGAGGATAAGGGGTTCAACTACCGCAACAAGTAACAGATGAATCATTGTTGTCCTAATGAAGTAAAAGAGAGCATGAGCGAGAGAGTGGGGTTGTATCGGAATGAACAAGGGGGTTTTGCTTGCCTGGCACTTCTGAAGATAACATTGAGTCTTCATCAGTGTCAACGATCACAGTGTCGGAGCAGCGTCTACCGAGAGGGGACAATTACCGGCAAACAAGGAAGAACACAATCAATGTGATGCAACAATATGATGAATGATCATGACATGGCAATATGCTGTTGATTGAGCTAATGCAACTAACAACAAGTTAAATGGAGTTGGTTTGAACACTAGGTTCAAATTCAAATTCAAACTATGAATTCAAATAGTGCATTATCATGTTTTGGTCTAAACAGTGAGGTTAAGTTGTTCAAACATGCATGAAAATGCCATAAACAGATTCCTTGAATTTTTCTGATAATTTTTCATATATAATTTATTTCATTTGGAGTTACGGTTGATTTTCTATGATTTTTAGAAGTTTTGGGCATTTTCTGGAATTTTCTGAATTAACTTAAATCCAGAAAGTGCTTTACTATGTCAGCATGACCTCACAGTGACGTCAGCAGGTCAACGGCTCGGTCCAGGTCAAACCTGACGTGCGGGACCCATATGTCATTGACTCAGCTAATTAATATGGTTAAATGACCTTAAATTAAGCCTAACTAAAATGTCGATGGGGTCGGGGCCCACATGTCAGCGGCTAACCTAACTAAATTAGTGTTAGTTTAACTCCTAATCTAGGTTTGACCAGGGGCGGGGACCACGTGGTCAAATGGGTCAACCCCACCGGCGACATGACACCGGCGAGGCCCGAGACGGCGGTGCGGCTCGGAAACGCGCTACAGGGCACGGGCGAGGCTGTTTTTGGGCTTGTTAGAAAGCTCTTGCTAGCGCGCGTCTAGTGGTGGTGGAGGCCGGGCCTATGGTGGCCGGAGACAACGACGGCGAGCTCCAAGGTGGCGGCTGGAGTTCGGGAGTTGAGCGGATCGATGTTGCAGGGAACGGAAGGAGCCGCGGGTGGTCGCGGTCGACTACTGGGAACGTGCTGAGCACGGTGGCGCGCTCGGTTGCGAGCTTGCACGGCTGTGGTCACGGTGGCGGCATGGCCGGCGGAGCCAAGCTCTCGGGCTCGACGGGAACGGGTGCTACGATGAGCTAGTGGGCATGGGAGTAGGGGGGATCAGTAGAGGAGCTCACCGCGAGTTCAGAGGTGGCTTTGGCGAGCTCGGGGAGGGGCTGGTGGTGACGAGAGGTCGCCGGCGATCTCGGTGGCCGAACGAAGAGGCGGCGGTGGTGGCGGTGTTGCAGCGCGTCCGGGGCCTCGTGGCTCATCGAGGAGGTAGAGAACCAAGTGGCGGAGCCTTTGGGCGCGTCGGTGAGGCGTGGGGTGGCCGGTGGCCACGGCGGTGCCCATCGGCAGCGACGGTTACGCTCGGCGGTTGCGCGTAAGAGAAACGGAGGAGGGTATGAGCGAGGGAGAGTGCGAGGGGTTCCAGGGGCGTGCATGGCGGCGTTTGGGATGTCCAGGGCGACGAGGGGGCAGCCAGGCAGGCAGCTGCCGGCGTGGCACGCCGCGGCGCCGTGGCTGTCTTCTCCTCTGCCTTCTAGCAGGAGGAAGAAGACGCCCCTGCCCTCGGTGGGCTGGGCCAGTTGGCTGGGCTGTCAGCTAGGCCGGCCAGGTGGGCTGCAGGTGAGATTACTCTCTCTCTCTCTCTTAATTCTGTTTCTGTTCTCTATTTATGTTATTTTGTTTTGATTTAGTTTAAATACTAAATTATTTTATAAAATCCTGAAAATAAATATGTGACTAGAACTAAAATATCCCAAACCACATAAAATGTTCCAGCATTATTGGACATATATTAATTATATAGAGAATATATATCCAATGCAAATAGTTATTGAATTAAATCAGAGACCCAAAATAAATATCTCTGAGATTTCAAAAATATTGTTTTAAGTTTTACCTCTTGCCAATATTTTCAGAGACTAAGAGGAACATTTTCTTGGACTTCTTTGAAAAGATTTTAATGTTGATTATTTTTGAAGTGATTTATGAGGGTTTCAACTAACCTCAATTCAACTTTCAGAATTTAGACATGATGCATGATGCTCACTCAGGTAAATAGCTACAAGCAAATTCTAGGGCTGTGACAACACTGCGCGGGCTGTCGCCCGCCTGGCACCCTTGGTCGTCATGGCTTGTGTCACAGGCACCTCGTGAGGTACCCCGCCTTGATCTCTCCGCCTCCTCGCGAGCCAGCCTGATGAGGCCGTGCCTGGGGAAGCTTCGTGTCGTCCGCCCCGCGAGGCTTGGCCCCTCGCGAGGGTCTTGGGTTTGTGTTAATGAAGACGGGCCGTGCTGGGCCCCCCTTTGAGCCACGCCGCAGGCCACAGGCAGGCAAGTCTGGGGACCCCTGTTCCCAGAACGCCGACAGTCTCAGAAAACAAACAAGAGGTATGGTCACATACACTCATCTCTCTGCTTATATCACATAAACATCCTTCAACCATAATTTTACAAGACAGACATTCATAAATGACCCATGATGCACTTTCTCAATAGCTAATTTTTCATGATGTCGGGAAGATCAAACACACAAGACGGCCGACAAATTGAAGGTATGGCAACAACTCCAGCAACTTGCATCCAATATACGCCGGCGACACCCAAACGATCATAGGCATAAAGAAACGTCCAACGAACTGAAGACACAACATCAGCACCATCAGCCTCAGGTAATATCCCGATGCAATTCTTCATGTGTGTGCCTGCATTTTGATCTCAGCTCAACATTGCGTCAAAACTCTTCTCATACTGAACTATAAAGCTCTTTTTTTCATGCATCCTAACACTACCATGATAATAATGTGAAAGCTACAAAGAGAGCAACATGGTTGAACAATTATTGATTTTTAGTTCCCTACCAGATAAACAACATTAATCTCCAGATGTACTGTATGTGACAACGTCCATTTAGTCATCACCAAATGCACTTGCATGCCTGCAAAGGCAAAACACTATTAAGTACTCTCTCTGTAGAGATATAAGAGTGTTTAGATCACTACTTTAGTAATCTAAATGCTCTTATATTTCTTTATAGAGGGATTACAAAATAAATTATATTACATTATACTATGTTAAGAAAACTATACGCACTGATGAAATCACATTTGCAGATATGAGAGTCCAACATAGGTTAGACCCAGCAGCTCACCAGACAAAAAGAAAGAAAGAACAACCTCTAAACTCAAGGAGTACAAAGCGGACAAGGACTGCAGAGGGAAGAAGAAATGCGAACACAGAGCCTCCTAAACGATTGAGAAAGGCTAATGCTGAAGAAGATAGGGAATTGAAGCGCGCTAGAAGCGAAACCAACAAAAACAACACTAGAGTCAATGTTGGAGACAACAACAGAACCAGAACCTCGACAAGTGCTAATAGCAAGCCATGGAACTTCGGAAGGCCAACATACAAATGCCAATATTGCAAAGCATTGCTATGGTGTGAAGAAAGATTAAATTCAAACAAAGGAACTACGACACCCTCTTTTGGAATATGCTGCAAACAAGGGAAAATCGATCTGCCGCCACTAAGAGAACCTCCACCATACCTTAGAAACCTCTTAAGAAGTGAAGGGCAGGATTCGGTAAACTTCAAAGAAAATATACAACTCAATGTTTTCATTCACATCGATGGGAGGAGATGTGGACAAGGAAATAAACACTCGCAAAGGACCTTATGTTTTTAGTTTGCATGGACAAAACTACCACCATATCGGAACTCTTTTGCCTCAAGGTACAGACAAACCTCGGTTTGCACAGCTATACATCTATAATACTGAAAATGAGGTGGAAAACAAGATAAGTGCGTCAAGATGCAATGATAATAAATCGTATAGTCTTCATTGAACTGGAAGAACAATTTGATTTTCCGTCAACAGTGGACCCCAACATCATCAAAGAACTGAAAGTAATGCTCGACGACAACAACATCCTCGCAAAAACATTCAGAATGGCAAGAGATAAATTCCAAGAAGGAGACTACCATGATTACACACTTCGGATACTAGGTAAAAGGAACGGAACACAGAACCTTCCATCCGCATCTGAAGTTGCAGCATTTAACCTATAAACCCTGGAGAACCGCTAGGCAGGAGGAAGGTGGCCACGTCGCATTTAAATCGCGAATGCCACCGCATGTAAATTCCGTGCCCCGCCAAGGGCATTTTAGTCATTTCACGTGCAGCCATATAAAATGCAGCCCGCCCTTGTAGAAACCCTAGCCGCTGCCTCCGCCCGCACTCGCTCCCCCACCACCCGCGCAGCTCTCTTCCCCGACCCCTTCCTTCCCCCGTCTGCCCGAGCCCCCGCCGCCAACTGCTACTCCTCCACCGCCTCACCTCTTCCTCCTCCTCGCCGTCCCATCACTCGCACGCAGGCCATCATGGCCACGCGCTTCGTGGGCGAACCCGATCTCCACCGCCTACTCCGGGACGACGCCTCTCGAGTGAAGGAGGATGCCCAAACCATGGTCGAGCCAACGGTGGGGGCCGGGTCAAGGCTACGGTTGGCGGCCTGGATGCAGGCGATGGTGGCGGACGTTGGGGGTCTGGCGGGCGTGGTGGCCGACGGGATCTGCCGGACATGTAGGCAGCTGGAAGGGCAGCAGCAGCCTGTGGGGCGTCGACCGGTCCAGCAGCCGCCTTGATGGAGAAGGGCCATGCAGGATTCGTGCCCCTGCACATCCAGGTTCCTCTCCGTCACCTATCCCTTCCTACCTCTCCTTTCCACTAGGTATACCCATGTATGTTTAGCTGATGTGTCTCGTTCTTGCAGGACTATGACATTGGCACTGTCAACATCTAGCAGTAAGAGAAGTGGCCCCAATTAGTACATGGTTCGTTTTGGATTTTGGATCTGCAACATTTAGGAGGCTGGTCTGGATTAGGTCCGTTTCTTGGAGTATGACAAGCTGATGGTGATCCTCACGCTGACAAGATAATGGAACATTTAGTGTTGGTGCTTCTGAAGGTAAGTTCGCCTTCTGATCTATTTCTTCTCTTAAAATAAGAGTACCATGTTTCACAAATTGTTTTGTAACCTGCGAATGTGGTTTAGGATATCTATTTTGCTGTTGTAAGTGTGAAAATGGAGTGTAACAACCATTATACTGCAAGTTAGTCTACTGAAATTTGGCCATGGCAAAACAGGGCTTTTATCTTGAGCTGTTCATACTACTATGACAAGGTGGAAAGTCAAGTGCTTATTGATCAAAGAAGAAGAAGCATAATAAGTGTGCACTTTCAGAGTTTCAGAGTGGGGTTGCTTCCTCTGCCCCCTTCATGTGGTTTAGGTTAGTTCTTCTATGCTCTTCCTATTCGTCTGTTGTTTCTTGACATGCTTCTGAAATGTATTAGCACCAAACCAAATTTTATTTTATTTTGATTATGACAGTGAATTTCCATAGATTATGACAAATGTTATAAGTGTGAAAAATGGAGAGGGTTTCGATTAGGACAATGAATTTTCATTACTCAATAGAAACCTTAGACCTGGTTCACTGGGTTTCTTCTTCCTTTTCCTGGGCCATAGCAACACATTTGCAATAGCACACCAGACTCAATTTAGTTGACTAGCAACAGAGCAAAGGTGTGGTAATTCCCAATCTGACAATTAATTGCATGCATTTTCCTATCTTCAAGGGGCCACTCTTTGATTCAGAGTAAAATCAGCTTCTTCACCTATGGAGGAGGTAGATACTGACAAAGTGTATGACCAGGTGTTCTCTAGGTTCTGCATCATCAGTGTGCAGCTCTAGTTGGTAGTAAGAGATCCAATCGGAGAGAGTGAAGGACGTGACACTATTGTTGACTACAAAAATATGGAGCCACAAAGGATATCAGAGATCCACCCGAAATTCATGTCCATGCAATATCCGTTGTTTTTCCCATATGGAGAAGATGGTTTTAAACTTGAGATGCCCTACAAGAAAACAAAAGGAGGTACAAACAGCAGGAAATACATAACGTTGTTGGACTACTATGCATTCTACCTACAGCAATGTCCTGATCAAGGAATGTTACTGCTCAAGTCTGGGCATTTTTCACTGCAATTTTGGGTGGATGTATACACATGTATCGAGCAAAATAGACTAAACTGGATCCGACACAATCAAGGAAAGCTACGAACTAAACTTTACAGTGGATTGCAGGATGCGATTGAGAGAGGGGACACAAGAACAGAGCAAGTTGGAAATAGGATAATTGTGCCTTCATCTTTTACAGGTGGTAGAAGAAACAAGGCACAATATTTGCAAGATGCCTTTGCAATATGTCGTTGGGCTAGATACCCAGACCTATTTATAACATTCACATACAATGCAAAGTGGCCTGAGATCCAATACATGCTACATGAAGCGGGAGGTGGCCAAAAGCCAGCTGATCGACCAGATGTTGTGGACAGAGTATTTATTATCAAACTAAAGGAGCTAACGAGAGACATAAAAGAAAAGAAATACTTTGGAGAAACAGTTGCAAGTAAGTCCCATTGACCATCAATCTTTACTCTTTCCTGCATCATCTTATAGTCCGTCAGAATGTTGCTCTTTAGAAACATGCATCATCTTATACTCCGTCAGATTCTAGCTCTTTAGTAACATGCATTCCAATTTAAGCTAAATCTGACAAACTATTAATCAACTGCAGTCATCTACACAATAGAATTCCAAAAGAGAGGACTCCCGCATGCGCACATACTAATATTTTTGAAGGACAAAGACAAGTACCCGGAACCATCACAAATCGACAAAATAATAAGCGCTGAGATCCCAAACAAGGATGAGGATCCAGAGACATTTGAAGCTGTTGAGAACTTCATGATGCATGGCCCGTGCGGAGAGGCTAAGAAAAACTCGCCATGCATGGTGGACCATAGATGCACCAAGAATTTCCCAAAAAGATACAATGTCAGCACTACCATTGACGAGGACGGATTTCCAGTATATAAAAGGAGGGATGACGGAAGGCAGATCAAAAAGGGAGGGGTGATGCTCGACAACAGATTTGTCATGCCATACAACCGGAACCTTCTGGTCAAGTATCAAACTCACATAAATGTTGAGTGGTGCAATAGGTCCAGATCAATCAAGTACCTATTTAAGTATATCCATAAAGATGATGACCATGTTACAGCCTTGCTCAAGGAAAGTGGCACGGCAAACGAAACTAACGAGATCAAGAAATACCTAGAGATGAGATACATATCAACATCAGAAGCATGCTGGAGGATATTTCAGTTTGATCTTCAGTATCGCGATCTAGCAGTTGAGAGGCTACCTTTCCATCTTGAAAATGAGCAACAAGTCATTTTTCCAGACTCCACTGATCTTGAAAAGATAGTAACAAGGGACGGATCTAAAATCCCCAAGTTCACTCAGTGGATGGAGGCAAATAATATATACGAGCTAGGAAAAGGATTGAGTTACGCAGAATTCCCTACAAAGTTTGTATGGAAAAGTGAAACTAAATTTTGGCAGAAGCGAAAAAGGGACTATGCAATTGGAAGAATCTACTATGCACATCCCATAAGTGGCGAGAGATATCATATGAGGATGCTTCTAAACACCAATAAAGGATGAACATCATTTGAGGACATTAGGACCGTTGATGGAGTCATTCACCCAACATACAAATCAGCATGCCAAGCCCTCGGATTTCTCGATGATGACACCGAGTGGATTGACTGTATCAATGAAGCATCAAGTTGGGCATCCGGAACACAACTACGTCAGTTATTCACCACCATATTGTCCCATTGCAAAGTCACAAACCCAAAGGTATTGTGGGATTCAACATGGGAGGCGTTGTGTGAAGATATGCAATACAAAAGAAGGACTATTCTAAACTTTCCAACACTTTGGCTTACAAACACACAGAAGAAAGCGTATGGTCTGATTGAGATAGAAAAAGTGATGAGGCAAGTAGGAAAGTCACTAAAGGACTATCCAGACATAGAACTACCAAATGTCGTAGAGCTAGAAGAACTTGGGAACAGACTAATAAACGAAGAGGTCAACTACGACATGGACAAACTCTAGGATGAGCACAAAATCATACTAAACAATCTTAACCAAGACCAGAAAAAGGCCTATGATGCAATAATGGAGTCAGTCGACAAAGGCCTAGGAAAGCAGATACTTGTCGAAGGCTACGGTGGCACAGGAAAAACCTATCTATGGAAAGCAATAACGACAAAGCTAAGATCAGAGGGGAAGGTAGTGCTTGCGGTAGCATCATGTGGCATTGCAGCATTGCTTCTCCAAGGTGGAAGAACATCACACTCAAGGTTCCGTATTCCACTTAATATCACTGAAGAATCAACGTGTGAAATAAAACAAGGCTCGCATTTGGCTGAACTGCTAAAGAAGACATCACTTATATTGTGGGACGAGGCTCCTATGGCAAACAAACACTGCTTCGAGGCACTAGACAAAAGCCTGAGAGATATTCTAAGGTTCACTAATGAAAACAGCGATGACAAGCCATTTGGTGGAATGACATTTATACTAGGAGGCGACTTCAGACAAATCCTGCCAGTTATAACCAAAGGAAGGAGAGAGCAGATAGTAAATGCTTCAATCAAAAGGTCATATCTGTGGAAACACTTTGAAATATTTGAGTTAACACAAAACATGCGGCTGAAGTGTTTGTCAGATGATCCAATACAAAAGCAAAAGGTTGCTGAATTTGCAGAGTGGATACTACAGATTGGCGATGGCAAAACAACATCAGATGAAGGAGAGGATTGGATAAAAATACCAAAAGACCTACTGCTAGAGAAAGGAGAAAATCATAAAGAACAAATCGTCAAAAGCATATACCCAAATTTGCTGCAAAAATACCGTGAGCGGGACTACCTAGAAGAAAGAGCAATACTATGTCCAAGAAATGATACAGTCAAGGAGATAAATGACCACATAATGAGCCAAATACAGGGTGAAGAGGTGACATGCCTAAGCCTGGACACAGTGTGCAAGGCAACGACAAATACCAACATCATGATGAACATGCAGCCTACTGAGCTCCTCAACACCTTAACGTTCCCAGGAATACCAGACCATAAGTTAAAACTGAAGGTAGGTTTGCCGGTCATGCTGCTACGCAACGTCAACCAAGCAGCAGGCTTATGCAACGGTACAAGAATGACAATTACACAACTTGGATACAAATACATCGAGACACAAATAATCACAGGAACACATGTCGGCAATAAGGTATACGTACCTCGAATCATCATGTCACCAAGCGACTCAAAATGGCCATTCGTGCTGAAAAGAAGGCAATATCCATTATCAGTGTGCTTTGCAATGACAATAAACAAGAGCCAAGGTCAGTCCTTAAACAAGGTAGGCATATATTTGCCTAAGCAAGTGTTCTGCCATGGACAACTATATGTGGCACTATCAAGAGTGACAAACAAGGAAGGATTGAAGGTGTTGATCGGTGACGAAGAGTGTCCAACCGAAGATGTCACAATGAATATTGTTTACAAAGAGATTTTTTAATTGATAGTGCAGTTCCTCAAGTCATTAGACAATTCATGTATAATTACATAGAGTCATAAACAACCTTACCATACATTTTGAACAACACATTTACTTGGTTGACATGTTAAATTTTTAAATAATTATTAATCCATAGATATATATGTTTGACCTTTCTATAAAATATTAAATTTAAAATTAGTTATTTATCCTTGAATATTTTTAACACAAAAAAATATCGTAGCAGATGAAACAATGAAATCACCAATGGATTCCACCTACAATAAGCTTTTCATAATCTCCCGCATTATAGCCACGACCCACAACTAAAATATATTCACGGTTAATCTCAAAATCCAAATCTTTTAAAAATGTTCTATAGAAAGTTCACCAATTAATTCCCCTAAATAGCCATTACTAATCTCTCACAATCTAACACACATCTCTCTCACAAATAGTTTCCGATTCCCCAAATCTCCTCAATTTGTCTCTCTAAAAACATAGGCATTAGCCTCTCGAGCGAATAAATGTATGCGTACATATGGATCTTTAATCTTTCAATAAAATATATAATTTTCCGTTCATCAGTTATGTATCCGTGAACTAACTCTATCATGTTTGTACACATAAGTTCTTTCTACATTAATATTTATATAAACTTAGAAGTAATTTCTGAGAGCAAAAAAAATACAGATCGTACCTTTTTCATTTGGCAATGGATATCAACTCTATTGAATATAACATCATCTCTCTCATACCACATACTTCCAGAAGATCACGATACCAACTCTAATCTCTCTAATGAATAGTCCCCAATTCTCAATCTCTTTTGTAGCAGATCCAAGAAAAAGTTCCTACAGCAAGGAGATTTAAATATCTTCTTTACTAAATCTTGAGCGTGGTTGTGGCATGGAGATTTTACCCAACAATTTCTAATCTGGGATGACATTTACCTCATGTGAGATGCACAAAAATTAGGGATTTTACCTGTGAAGGGCTGAAGGCTCCCTCAAATCCATTCGGAAAAATAGATCGGGAGAGACGCTGTGGCATACATTGTCAGGACCCCGACTCGATGTCACATCGATCTAGCCGGTAACACCTCATATCACTTTGCGGCCTCACGCACGGTATCCCCACGGGTGTCGCCTTACCTTTGCCCGGGACCGTTTGCGCCTTTTGGCTCACGTATATGATAGTGTCGCTAGCATCCATATGATAAGGAGCCCGGGCTGACATGACTAGTCGTAAACCCAAAGTGGCACAGACTTACAGGGACAGGCATCCATGACCCAGCTTCGAACGTGTCGGTCATCAGCAAGTGGGTCCGGGCTGTAGCACTGGGCTAGCAGGACTCCGGTAAACCGGGCTGTAGCGGGCTAACAGGACTCCGGTACTCAAAGCGTGACATTTCCCCGAAGGGACAGACACAGGAACGAAGAAGGACACATGCCAGCCAGCCTAAGTGTTCCAGAGCAGTAGCAAGCTACCATGGCTCAGCGATGACACTAGGAGACATTTCCCGGTAAGAGAGGCTACTAAAGATAAACAACTAGATAGTCAGATCCCACACATACCAAGCATTTCAATCATACACACAATATGCTCGATATGTGCAAATACAACGAAGCATCACAACATGACTCTATGATACAAGTACTTTATTTAAGGCTCAGGGAGCCATACATAACATACACAAGGTACGGGTCACACGACCCAGCATTCAAGTCATACAGTCATACAAACCAGCAGCGGAAGTAACTTGTCTGAGTACAGACAACTAGTAAAATAAAAGAGGCTTGGAAAGCCTGGCTATACTACGTGGTCCTTCACAAGCTCAGGGTCACCACCTGGGTCTTTAGCCTACTCGTTGATGTCAATGTCTACATAGAACCCATCAGAAGGGGTTGCAGCGTCTTCTGAAAAAAATGTAAATTATAGCAACATGAGTACAAAGGTACTCAGCAAGACTTACATCAGATCCTACATACATGCATATTATCAAGAAGGGTTGGTGGAGTTATTGCAGCAAGCCAGCTTTGACTCTTGGCTAGACTATCCTACGATACTTCAACTTGAAATGGTTTTGCGCACACGAGTCCACTACTCACCACTTCAATACACTACAGAGGATCCGCCTCCGTCTTCCTACGGAAGAGCCATCCTCGGCACTCACACTTATCTTGAGGCTTTTTAGCAGTTTCCATTTACTTGTCTATGAACTGTATAGGCAACCAAGTAGTCCTTTACCGCGGACGCGGCTATTCGAATAGATCATGATAACCCTGCAGGGGTGTACTTCTTCATACATGTTTCCACCACTTAGCGTCTGCACACGACATGTGCTCGGCAGACTTCAAGCGAAAGCCGACGTGGGTGTAGACCACGACCTACCTAAACACTTAAGCCTCTAGTCCAGGTTTATCGCCTATTCAGGTTCCATCCGCAGGGAGTCCGGCCGAGGTTTCCCATACGGCCCCGAACGATGTGAACAGGGTTCCCGAGATACCTAACGGGTATTCGGTACACCGTGCCACGTACCTACCGCATCACAGCCCACCCCTACGGTCAGCGCTGTCCACGGCCTCCAGTAGGCTACAAACACCAGAAACTACTTGCAACTCCTGGAAAGAGAGCTAGGGTGAATAAGAAGTCGAGCGGGGTCATATTTCAGGGCCCAATGCATGGTAGTAGCTGTATCTTAAATCACGCATACAGATCTCAGTGCTTAAGGTCGGCTTCAATGAAACAACCCACCATGTACTCCTACATGGCCTCTCATCGATACCTTTACCAAATCGTGTTCACCACACCACTCTCATTACCGACATAATCATTTCACTCTAGCCATCACCCAGATGAACCAGACCTGACACGACTCTAAGCATAGCAGGCATAGCAAGGTAGGAACAACACATACATATGGCTCAATCAACTCCTACACATGCTAGTGGGTTTCATCTAGTTACTGTGGCAATGACAGGTCATGCAGAGGAAATGGGTTCAACTACCGTAGCACACAACAGTTTGAAACGCGTTGTCTTAATGCAGTAAAAGAGAGCAGGAGCGAGAACATGGGATTGTATCGATATGATCAAATGGTTGGTTGCTTGCCTGATGGTTCGATGCACTGATACGGTTCTTCGTTAGGGTAATCACAGTAGTCCTCGGAGGCAGAACCTGTCGCAAAGGACACCGATACACAACCATCACCAAACAATGTGCAACAATATGATGCATGCATGAAACATGGCAATATGAGTGTGTTGGGCTAATGCAACTAAGACCAGAAGGGTTTGAACCAATTTGAATCAAAGATTCAAATTTCAAACTCAAACATGGCCTTTTAAAGTGCTTTTCCTTGTTCTGTTAAAAACATCAATTTAACTTGTTTGATCATGCATGAAAATAGTACAGATGGATAGATTGGATTTTTCTGATCATTTTTCATATATAATTTGTCTGATTTGGAGTTACAGAATAAAAGTTATGAATTTTTGAAGTTTAAATAATATTCTGGAATTTCCTGATTTAAATTAAATCCAGAAATATATATATTGCGCCAGCATGACGTCAGCATGACGTCAGTGGTCAACTGCGGCTGGCTGGGGTCAAACCTGACGTGTGGGGCCCACACGTCAGTGACAGGGGGGTTAAACAGGGTTAATTTAATCCTAATTAGGAATTAGTGGCGCTGGGGCCCACTGGTCAGTGTCAGGGGGGGTAGTTAGTTTAACTAATTCGGTTAGTGCTAATCCTAATTAGCTAACAGAGCTGGGCCCACCTGTCAGGGACACAGGGGGGGTCCTGCCGTGGTCAAGGTGGGTCAAACCCACCGGCGACATGACGCCGGAGAGGCCCGAGACGGCGGCGCGATGCGGAAACGCGCTACAGGGCACGGGCGAGGCCGTGCTTGGGCTCGTTGGAGAGCCCTTGCTCCCGCGCGTCGAACGGTGGTGGTGGCCGTGCCTGAGGTGGCCGGTACCGACGACGGCGAGCTCGTGAGCGGCGGCCGGAGTTCGGCCAACGGCGGGTTAGGCGATGCGGGGCGCTAGGGGAGGCGTTGGTGCGTGCTACGTGCTCCTGGTGAGGTGTGGAGCACGATGGTGTGCTCGGCTTCGAGCTACAACGGCTCCAGCCACGGCGGCGACGAGGCACGGCGGCGGCGAGCTTCGGAGCTCAAGGGGACGGCAGCAACAGGATGCTAGGGACGACGGGGCAAGGGGGAATCGGGTCAGTGGCTCACCGCGGAGCTGCAGGGATGGTTAGCGGGCTCGGGGACGTCCGGTAGCTCTCGATTCGACAGCGACGATCTCCAGTGGCCGAGGAGGGGAACGGCGACGTGGGCGGCGATGCAGGGCTTCCGGAGGGGCTTGGCTTGGTGGGGAGGAAGAGGGGGTCGCGGCGGAGCCTCTGAGCTCAGCGGAGGGGCGAGGGGTGGCCGGTGACGGCTGCTATGGCGAACGGCGGCGATGGTGGTGTTCGGCCGTGAGAGAGAGAGCGAGGGAGAGGAGGGGAAGAACCGAGGGAGAGTGCGAGAGAACGGGGGAGGGCGTGGCGTCGTCCGGGGCATCGAGACGAGGAGGGGAGGGGCAGGCAGGCAGGCGAGCAGGTGGCGTGGCGCGGTGGCGCGCGCGCGCGCCGGCCACACTCCCCTCCCTCTGTCGAGGACGAAGACGACAGGGGAGGGAGGCGGGCTGGGCCGCCTGCTGGCTGGGCCGGCCAGCTAGCTGGGCCGGACAGGGAGGAGCCCAGGTAAGGTTCTCCGTTTTATTTATTTCTGTTTTCTAATTTCTAACATTTGTTTTGATTTAAATAAAATATTAAATCATTTTATAACCTTATGCCAATTTTTGCAGGAGCTAGATATATTATTCCAGAGCTCCCCAATAGGTGGCATAATTTTTGGACATATATTAATATATATAACTAATATATTTCCAATGCAAATATTTATGCATTAATTCCAAATGCCCAAAATAAATACCTATGAGCTCTTAAAAATATTGGTTTGATTTTTATCTCTGTCCAATATTTTCAGAGAGCAACATGAGCATTTTCTTGGACCCTTTTGGAGAAATTTTTATTTGGGTCATTTTCAGGAATGATTCTGAGGGTTTCACAAATCCCCAATTCAAATTAAATGGAATTTTAAACATGATGCACACATTCTGATGCATGACTAGCTAGGGTGTGACAACTCACCCCCACTCAAAAGAATCTCGTCCCGAGATTTGGGTTCCTCCGGGAAGAAGGCGGGATACTCAAGTCGAAGACGATCCTCCCTTTCCCAGGTTGCTTCATCCTCAGAATGGTGCGACCATTGAACTTTGAGAAACTTGATATTATGACGTCGGGTGGTACGTTCGGCCTGATCGAGGATACGAATGGGGTACTCTCGATATGTAAGATTATCTTGGAGATCAAGCGTTTCGTGGTCCACTCCACGGATAGGATCCGAGAAGCAACGCCTGAGTTGAGAAACGTGGAAGACATCGTGGACTCTGGAGAGGTGCGGAGGTAGTTCCAACTGGTAGGCAACTTCTCCTTGTTTGGCGAGAATGCGAAAAGGTCCAATGTAACGAGGAGCCAATTTGCCTTTGATATCGAAACGATGGGTTCCCTTCAGAGGGGTGACCCGAAGATAAGCCTTCTCGTCAACCTCGAAAGTCATAGCCTTATGTTTTCGGTCATATTGACTCTTTTGACGAGATTGGGCTGTTTTCAACTTTTCACGAACGATACGAACTTGTTCTTCTGCTTCCTGAATCATATCCGGGCCAAAGAATTGTCTTTCCCCGGTCTCTGACCAGATAAGGGGTGTTCGACACCGTCGTCCATAGAGAACTTCAAAAGGGGCTTTACCCAAGCTAGATTGATAGCTGTTGTTGTAAGCGAATTCGGCAAATGGAAGGCACTTCTCCCAGTCCATTCCGAATGAGATAACAGAGGCTCGAAGCATGTCTTCTAGAATCTGGTTGATGCGTTCCACTTGACCACTCGACTGAGGGTGGAAGGCGGTGCTAAAGGAGAGACGGGTTCCCATAGCATTTTGGAAGCTTTCCCAAAATCGAGAGGTGAAAAGACTTCCTCGATCCGAGTTAATTTCCAAAGGAACACCATGGAGGGACACTATTCGGGAGATGTATAAGTCTGCCAGCTGGCTAGCGGTTATACTCTCACGAACAGGTAAGAAATGGGCTACTTTGGAAAGACGATCGACCACGACGAAAATAGCATTATTCCCTCTCTTGGTCCTGGGAAAACCGGTAATGAAATCCATACCAATTTTATCCCATTTCCATTCAGGAATAGCTAAGGGTTGAAGGGTGCCAGCAGGCCGTTGGTGCTCTGCTTTTACACGACGACAGACGTCGCAATTAGCAATATACTGAGCAATTTCTCTCTTCATCCTAGTCCACCAGAACCTCTGGCGTAGGTCCTGATACATCTTAGTACTACCGGGATGAATGGTGAGAGGAGATTCATGAGCCTCCTTAAGGATCAACTGCCGTAGATGCTGATTCTTGGGAACCACTAAACGGTCCTCAAAGTACACAACACCATGATCATTTGTGGAGAAACAACTAGCACCTCCGCTGGCAATGTTCTCTTTGATTTTAGATATTCCCTTATCTCGCTTTTGGGCAGCGATGATTTGATCCGTAAGAGTAGGTTTTGCTACCAAGGTGGAAAGAAATCCTTGAGGTACAATGTGAAGGTTAAGCTTCCGAAATTCCTCATGGAGAAGCGGTTGACTTTGTTGTAACATCAGGTTGTTACAATAAGATTTACGACTTAGCGCATCAGCCATGACGTTGGCTTTCTCTGGGGTGTAGGTTATTCCTAAGTCGAAGTCTGTGATCAACTCAACCCAACGTCTTTGCCTGAGATTCAGATCCGGTTGGGTGAAAATGTACTTCAGACTTTGGTGATCAGTGAATATTTCGCAACGGTTACCGAGGAGGTAATGTCGCCAGGTCTTAAGTGCATAGACTACGGCTGCAAGCTCTAGATCATGAGTAGGATAATTCTCCTCATGTGGGTGCAATTGCCGTGAAGCGTAGGCAATTACGTGTTGATCTTGCATGAGAATGCAACCTAGTCCTTGTCGCGAGGCATCGCAGTAGATAACAAAGTCCTTGGAGAAGTCTGGCGGTACCAGTACGGGAGCAGAAGTCAGGCGTCTTTTCAGTTCCTGAAAGCTGTGCTCACATTGTGGAGTCCATTCGAACTTCTTATCTTTCTTGAGGAGTTCGGTTAGAGGTTTGGCAACTTTGGAGAAGTTCTCGACAAAGCGACGACAATAGCTCGCTAAGCCCAGAAAACTCCGAACTTGCTTGACCGATTCAGGTGGAGTCCAATTAAGGACGGCTTGAACTCGCTCAGGGTTAACAGCAATACCTTTACCAGATATTACATGACCCAGATAGGTCACTTCTGACAACCAGAATTCACATTTAGAAAATTTGGCATAAAGGCGATGCTCTCGAAGTTTCTTCAACACTAGCCTTAGATGTTCGGCATGTTCTTCCTCGTTCTTGGAGTAGATGAGTATATCATCGAGATAAACTACGACGAATTTATCCAAATACTCCATGAAGATTGAGTTCATTAACCGAGAAAAAGTGGCTGGAGCGTTGGTTAACCCGAAGGACATGACGGTGTACTCGTATTGGCCATAACGAGTAACAAAGGCCGTTTTAGGAATGTCCCCGTTTCTGATTTTGATTTGATGGTAGCCCAACCTCAAATCCATCTTGGAGAAGACTGAGGATCCAGCGAGCTGATCATACAGGTCGTTGATCCTGGGAAGTGGATATTTATTCTTGATTGTGACCAAATTGACAGGTCGGTAATCTACGACCATCCGGTCCGTACCATCCTTCTTCTTGACGAATAGGACGGGGCAAGCCCACGGAGATGAGCTAGGTCGGATGAAACCCTTTTTCAAGGACTCATCGAGTTGTTTCTTAAGCTCGGCTAGTTCTAGTGGTGCCATCTTATAGGGTCTTCTAGCAATCGGAACGGTTCCTGGAATGAGATCTATTACGAACTCAACATCCCTGTCAGGTGGAACACCTGGCAATTCCTCTGGGAAGACATCCGGGAAGTCACGGACTACCGGAACGTCTTCAAGGTCTGGCAAAGGGCTGGCGTTAAGAGAATATAACTGTCGCTTGGCTATTCGGGTCAAGACATTGACTATCTTCCCCGAAGGGTGAGTGAGTTGAACAGTCCTAGAGAAGCAATCAATTTGGGCATGATGAGCTGACATCCAGTCCATACCCAGAATGATATTAATATCTGAAGATTTAAGGGCTATCAAAGACGCGAGGAAAACAAGTCTGTCGACTTGGATTTCATTTCCATGGCTTACTCTAGAAGTTTGCCATTTGGATCCCGGAGTTTGAATTACCATAGAGGTTGGCATATCACCGAATGCGACGTTATGCAAACGAGCATAATTTTCAGATATAAAAGAATGAGAGGCTCCTGTATCGAAAAGAACAGATGCCGGGTGGCAATTAACAAGAAGCGTACCGAGAACGACGTTGGGATCCTCTTGAGCTTCTTCGGCAGAGATACAGTTGACATGGCCACGTGAAGCGATGACCGGTTTGGCGTGGAACACCTTCCCTGTCGGCTTGCCACGGCCAACAACTTTAGCAGACTGGTTGGGGTTGGTCTGGGGACACTCACGCATATAGTGGCCAGATTCCCCACACTTGAAACAAGTCACGGAACTGGTACATCGAGGAGCATTGTTAGTTGGACCCCCATAGGGCTTGGCTGGAGCAGACTGTTGAACAGGGCGAGGCGCCTGGAAAGATGGCCTCGGTGTGAACCTGGGTGGCAGGGCGGTGTTGGGTACCCACACGCGGCACTTCTGAGGACCAGCACCGGATGAGGAACCCATGTCACGGCCATGTTTGCGTGTTGCGTCATAGTCAGTCTGACCAGTTTCAGCACAGATGGCTTTATTGACAAGTTTCTGGAAAGATGTGCACTCATGCAGACGGAGGTCACGACGAAGCTCAGGACTAAGGCCCTTACGGAACCTTGCTTGCTTCTTGGCATCAGTAGACACTTCCTCAGTTGCATATCGTGCGAGATTACCAAACTCCCTGCTGTAAGCATCCACAGAAAGTCGGCCTTGGGTGAAACTGCAAAATTCCTCACGTTTACGGTCCATGAGACCCTCGGAATGTGATGTTCACGGAAAGCCTCACTGAACTCAGCCCAAGTAGTGACATGGCCCGCTGGGCGCATAGCTCCATAATTCTCCCACCATAGACTGGCGGGGCCTTCAAGATGATATACAGCAAAGGTGACCTTGTCAGCCTCCGCTACCAGCGCGCAACGCAGTTTGTGAGCGATACTGCGAAGCCAGTCATCAGCGTCGAGAGGCTCGACGGAGTGGTGGAACGTGGGTGGATGTAATTTGATAAAATCACTGAGTGACACCACGTTAGTCCTCTGATGGTGTGCCGTGTTCTGTTCAATACGCTCTAACAAACGGTTGGTCTCCCGCTTGTTTCTCTCAGCTTCCATCATAACCTCGGCTAGGGAAGGAGGATGGGGCAGATTTGCATCCCTGACTTCACTGCCTTCGGCCTGCTCTTGAGGAGCAGGGTTAGTGCGCGTGTTGACCATCCTAGGTAAACAAGACAATGATTTAGTCAGGATGATAAAATTCCGGCATAGGATATAAAATGTAAGGAATAACTCGAAACACAAGATGATCATCCGTATGACATGGTAGATACAGAAACTGCTTCTTTTATTCCATCGTCATACACACCATACAGGGTTTAGTACAAGACCAAACAAAGTACTATTACGGTGAAAAGAGGATTACATCTCATCGGAGGCATCCCAAGCTCCTATACATTATTTTTCTACACCTCCGGAAAGAGTACAAACTAGGTCATATCCCACGAGTCACGCGGGACGATAGACGACACGGCTAGTGCGAACTAGTGATACTACCACTAACTCAGACCGATCCGTAGTAGTCCTCGTAGAAGTCACCTCCATAGCCTGGAAGCTCAACATGATCATCCGGAAACAGACGATCTTGCGGAGCTTGTGGACCATAGGGGCTAGGATGAGGTCTTGGACCAACAGACGGTGGCCTGCGGGGACCGCGAGGTGGGGTGATGCCTCCTACATCACGCCAACCCATCACGTCTGGCAGAGCAGATCTCACAGGATAGAGATCGCGCATATCTGAATATCCAGCTTGCACCGCCGGTGCGAACCGAGTCAAAGTGGCCCAGTGGTCAGCACGGGTATTGAAGAGCTCTAACCTCAAGGCCCGATTTTCACGGTCCTTATCCCCGAGCATCTCAGCAGTGGTGCGAGTCCGTGAATCCTCCTGAGTGGGGTCAGCATAAATAGCCTGGAGATACCCTTGTGCTCCCGGAAGTGATCCTGGCATATACCGGAAATCAGAGTCCCGAAATAGACCAGACCTGACTCGCATGATGGTCATCATAGAGTAGGCGGCGTCCTGCACAGCCATCTCAATAGTAACCCCGAGTCCATAGGAGCAGTGAAGGGGCTCGGTGGATCCAGGATAAGATGGAAATATCCTGACAGTGCAGAGATACTGGCTTTGATTGAAGTCCCGAAATTGCTCTTCGACCGTGTACTCAGGATACCAGCGGTATCCAGCCTCAGTCATTACCCTGACCAACTTGGCAGTATGGCCGGGTACATCTAGGCATCGAGTCAGGCGAACCACTTGATTGAGGTTGCGAGTGGCCATCTGAAAGCACAATCATAATGCAAGGGCATTAGAATTTCTAGCAAAATTTCGGCAGCATAACAGCTGTAAATGCTCAAGAAGGATTTTGAGACATTTGACAAAGGATTACATACACACTCAACATCATCATATCAAAGTTCTGAATCCATTCTAACAACATAATGTGGTAGTAGAACTGAACTAGGCTTGTATCCATCAAACTTATAAGGTACTACTGATTAGAACACGTGATCCTGATAGAGAGAATAGATCCTAATTCCTTAACCCCCGGTGGAAGAATGGACTGACTCAGATCAGAATATCATAAGATAAAGGAGTAAAAAGAGCCTTACGTTCCATCCCACAAACAATTCCCCTACATATAACTAAAGAATTTCTAGACTCAACATCGACCAGTTTGGCTTGGAGAACCTACAGGCAGTCCGGCTCTGATGCCAACGCTGTCAGGACCCCGACTCGATGTCACATCGATCTAGCCGGTAACACCTCATATCACTTTGCGGCCTCACGCACGGTAACCCCACGGGTGTCGCCTTACCTTTGCCCGGGACCGTTTGCGCCTTTTGGCTCACGTATATGATAGTGTCGCTAGCATCCATATGATAAGGAGCCCGGGCTGACATGACTAGTCGTAAACCCAAAGTGGCACAGACTTA
The DNA here is from genome assembly GCF_002162155.2 of Triticum dicoccoides. Taxonomy (NCBI): domain Eukaryota; kingdom Viridiplantae; phylum Streptophyta; class Magnoliopsida; order Poales; family Poaceae; genus Triticum; species Triticum dicoccoides. Next base: position 553,107,896 of record NC_041382.1, read on the forward strand.
CAGGGACAGGCATCCATGACCCAGCTTCAAACGTGTCGGTCATCAGCAAGTGGGTCCGGGCTGTAGCACTGGGCTAGCAGGACTCCGGTAAACCGGGCTGTAGCGGGCTAACAGGACTCCGGTACTCAAAGCGTGACATTTCCCCGAAGGGACAGACACAGGAACGAAGAAGGACACATGCCGGCCAGCCTAAGTGTTCCAGAGCAGTAGCAAGCTACCATGGCTCAGCGGTGACACTAGGAGACATTTCCCGGTAAGAGAGGCTACTAAAGATAAACAACTAGATAGTCAGATCCCACACATACCAAGCATTTCAATCATACACACAATATGCTCGATATGTGCAAATACAACGAAGCATCACAACATGACTCTACGATACAAGTACTTTATTTAAGGCTCAGGGAGCCATACATAACATATACAAGGTACGGGTCACACGACCCAACATTCAAGTCATACAGTCATACAAACCAGCAGCGGAAGTAACTTGTCTGAGTACAGACAACTAGTAAAATAAAAGAGGCTTGGAAAGCCTGGCTATACTACGTGGTCCTTCACAAGCTCAGGGTCACCACCTGGGTCTTTAGCCTACTCGTTGATGTCAATGTCTACATAGAACCCATCAGAAGGGGTTGCAGCGTCTTCTGAAAAAAATGTAAATTATAGCAACATGAGTACAAAGGTACTCAGCAAGACTTACATCAGATCCTACATACATGCATATTATCAAGAAGGGTTGGTGGAGTTATTGCAGCAAGCCAGCTTTGACTCTTGGCTAGACTATCCTACGATACTTCAACTTGAAATGGTTTTACGCACACGAGTCCACTACTCACCACTTCAATACACTACAGAGGATCCGCCTCCGTCTTCCTACAGAAGAGCCATCCTCGGCACTCACACTTATCTTGAGGCTTTTTAGCAGTTTCCATTTACTTGTCTATGAACTGTATAGGCAACCAAGTAGTCCTTTACCGCGGACGCGGCTATTCGAATAGATCATGATAACCCTGCAGGGGTGTACTTCTTCATACATGTTTCCACCACTTAGCGTCTGCACACGACATGTGCTCGGCAGACTTCAAGCGAAGGCCGACGTGGGTGTAGACCACGACCTACCTAAACACTTAAGCCTCTAGTCCAGGTTTATCGCCTATTCAGGTTCCATCCGCAGGGAGTCCGGCCGAGGTTTCCTATACGGCCCCGAATGATGTGAACAGGGTTCCCGAGATACCTAACGGGTATTCGGTACACCGTGCCACGTACCTACCGCATCACAGCCCACCCCTACGGTCAGCGCTGTCCACGGCCTCCGGTAGGCTACAAACACCAGAAACTACTTGCAACTCCTGGACAGAGAGCTAGCGTGAATAAGAAGTCGAGCGGGGTCATATTTCAGGGCCCAATGCATGGTAGTAGCTGTATCTTAAATCACACATACAGATCTCAGTGCTTAAGGTCGGCTTCAATGAAACAACCCACCATGTACTCCTACATGGCCTCTCATCGCTACCTTTACCAAATCGTGTTCACCACACCACTCTCATTACCGACATAATCATTTCACTCTAGCCATCACCCAGATGAACCAGACCTGACACGACTCTAAGCATAGCAGGCATAGCAAGGTAGGAACAACACATACATATGGCTCAATCAACTCCTACACATGCTAGTGGGTTTCATCTAGTTACTGTGGCAATGACAGGTCATGCAGAGGAAATGGGTTCAACTACCGTAGCACACAGCAGTTTGAAACGCGTTGTCTTAATGCAGTAAAAGAGAGCACGAGCGAGAACATGGGATTGTATCGATATGATCAAATGGTTGGTTGCTTGCCTGATGGTTCGATGCACTGATACGGTTCTTCGTTAGGGTAATCACGGTAGTCCTCGGAGGCAGAACCTGTCGCAAAGGACACCGATACACAACCATCACCAAACAATGTGCAACAATATGATGCATGCATGAAACATGGCAATATGAGTGTGTTGGGCTAATGCAACTAAGACCAGAAGGGTTTGAACCAATTTGAATCAAAGATTCAAATTTCAAACTCAAACATGGCCTTTTAAAGTGCTTTTCCTTGTTCTGTTAAAAACATCAATTTAACTTGTTTGATCATGCATGAAAATAGTACAGATGGATAGATTGGATTTTTCTGATCATTTTTCATATATAATTTGTCTGATTTGGAGTTACAGAATAAAAGTTATGAATTTTTGAAGTTTAAATAATATTCTGGAATTTCCTGATTTAAATTAAATCCAGAAATATATATATTGCGCTAGCATGACGTCAGCATGACGTCAGTGGTCAACTGCGGCTGGCTGGGGTCAAACCTGACGTGTGGGGCCCACACGTCAGTGACAGGGGGGTTAAACAGGGTTAATTTAATCCTAATTAGGAATTAGTGGCGCTGGGGCCCACTGGTCAGTGTCAGGGGGGGTAGTTAGTTTAACTAATTCGGTTAGTGCTAATCCTAATTAGCTAACAGGGCTGGGCCCACCTGTCAGGGACACAGGGGGGGTCCTGCCGTGGTCAAGGTGGGTCAAACCCACCGGCGACATGACGCCGGCGAGGCCCGAGACGGCGGCGCGATGCGGAAACGCGCTACAGGGCACGGGCGAGGCCGTGCTTGGGCTCGTTGGAGAGCCCTTGCTCCCGCGCGTCGAACGGTGGTGGTGGCCGTGCCTGAGGTGGCCGGTACCGACGACGGCGAGCTCGTGAGCGGCGGCCGGAGTTCGGCCAACGGCGGGTTAGGCGATGCGGGGCGCTAGGGGAGGCGTTGGTGCGTGCTACGTGCTCCTGGTGAGGTGTGGAGCACGATGGTGTGCTCGGCTTCGAGCTACAACGGCTCCAGCCACGACGGCGACGAGGCACGGCGGCGGCGAGCTTCGGAGCTCAAGGGGACGGCAGCTACAGGATGCTAGGGACGATGGGGCAAGGGGGAATCGGGTCAGTGGCTCACCGCGGAGCTGCAGGGATGGTTAGCGGGCTCGGGGACGTCCGGTAGCTCTCGATTCGACGGCGACGATCTCCGGTGGCCGAGGAGGGGAACGGCGACGTGGGCGGCGATGCAGGGCTTCCGGAGGGGCTTGGCTTGGTGGGGAGGAAGAGGGGGTCGCGGCGGAGCTCCTGAGCTCAGCGGAGGGG
>NC_041382.1:553111144-553173074 GCF_002162155.2 Triticum dicoccoides
GGAGGGGCGAGGGGTGGCCGGTGACGGCTGCTATGGCGAACGGCGGCGATGGTGGTGTTCGGCCGTGAGAGAGAGAGCGGGGGAGAGGAGGGGAAGAACCGAGGGAGAGTGCGAGAGAACGGGGGAGGGTGTGGCGTCGTCCGGGGCATCGAGACGAGGAGGGGAGGGGCAGGCAGGCAGGCGAGCAGGTGGCGTGGCGCGGTGGCGCGCGCGCGCCGGCCACACTCCCCTCCCTCTGTCGAGGACGAAGACGACAGGGGAGGGAGGCGGGCTGGGCCGCCTGCTGGCTGGGCCGGCCAGCTGGCTGGGCCGGACAGGGAGGAGCCCAGGTAAGGTTCTCCCTTTTATTTATTTCTGTTTTCTAATTTCTGACATTTGTTTTGATTTAAATAAAATATTAAATCATTTTATAACCTTATGCCAATTTTTGCAGGAGCTAGATATATTATTCCAGAGCTCCCCAACAGGTGGCATAATTTTTGGACATATATTAATATATATAACTAATATATTTCCAATGCAAATATTTATGCATTAATTCCAAATGCCCAAAATAAATACCTATGAGCTCTTAAAAATATTGGTTTGATTTTTATCTCTGTCCAATATTTTCAGAGAGCAACATGAGCATTTTCTTGGACCCTTTTGGAGAAATTTTTATTTGGGTCATTTTCAGGAATGATTCTGAGGGTTTCACAAATCCCCAATTCAAATTAAATGGAATTTTAAACATGATGCACACATTCTGATGCATGACTAGCTAGGGTGTGACATACATCTTCCATCCGCTGACGCTATGGTTGGCGGCGGTACGCAGCCGAGCCAGCGACGAGCGCATGCGATGGTGCTGCCACTGAAAAGCAGGGGAGAAGAGCTGTGCTAGAGGCCTTCTTGATGATATTTTGGTCCAGTATTTTTCTACTCCCTCCTTTTCGGTTTATAAGACTCAAATTTGAAATCTCATCAATCAAGGCGTATGATGAGTGGAGAAATATATCTCGTACTTTACAAAACTACCCAAACTAAATTGATGCATTAATTGAGATTAATTGCAGTGCATGCATGCTTGACCACTAGATGAGTAGTAGCATTACATGCATTGATGAATTCCTTTTTAATTCTTGCATCCTAAGATTTAATGCGCCTTGGAACCTTAAAAGAAGATGGAGATGAGCCTTATAAATTGAAAAAATGAAGAAAAAAATGAGATAAGCCTTATAAACCGGAAAGGAGGGAGTAGACGATATTTTGGTCCAGTCAAGAATAGAGTACGAATGGAATCAACTTCACATATAGCCGTACAGTTCCATATAAAAGAATACTTTGAAGCTTCTATTCCCTCCGTTCCTAAATATAAATCTTTTTAAAAATTTCAATATGGACTACATACGAAGCAAAATAAGTGAATGTACACTTCAAGATATGTCTATATACATATGTATGTAGTCCATATTGAAATCTCTAAAAAAGACTTATATTTAGAAAAGGATGAAGTAAAAGACAGTCACAAAAAAGTTTAAATCTGTCATACATAATTTTCATGAAATGAACAAAATTAATACATAAATATAAATGGCATTTCTTTCAATACTTTTTATGTTAGCTAAATGGTTTGATTCTTAATTCTATATAAAAAATATATTTTTAACATAATACAGACGCAGACACTCATACATGCACACATACACTCACTCCTATGAGGGCAGGCAAGCACACGGTATGAGTGGATTAAAGACACTAACTCGACTTATCAACAATAGTGTCAAAGTCAAGGATTTGAACGCCGATAAGTTGGAAATACCACCGTACTCCTAACTATATAACCATAGGATGGTTCGCAACAAAAAACACAATACTTAATACCTTCTAACACACACTCACAAATATAATAAAAATCTTTCGAAATAAATCTATCATATATAATTTTCATATAATGGAAAAAATTAGCACATACAAAGAAAAAATAATTTCATGCTAAAATATTTAATGAATGCTAAAATATCACACCATAATGTTAAATGCACAAATAAAGTCAAAAGTCCAAACCAATGTAATCATAAATAAATAGTCTAGCCACGAAAATGCGTGGGTAGCTCCGCTAGTTCCTGTAAACCAAACACTCAAGTTGACAGAAATCTTGTGTTTACAAATGCTATGTTTACCATATGGATTCCTATCCTATTTTGCTGTTTTTCCTATCCCTGCGTTTTTAGAATCATGCAAGTCAAATGAACCCTTAAAGAATTACTTCTGTTACAGGTAGGTGTCGAAGGAAACTTTGTCTGGTTTGTCCTGCTCCTACCGCGACGTCGTCCACCTCAACTGAGCTGCTCCATCGACAGAAACATCCACCAAACCAGACATCACAACTCCTGACCGTCTTTCGCCGCTTCAGATCTCCTTCCCTGCCGCCGGCACCCACCGCAACGGCATCACCATCATCGACTCAGCAGATGAACCTGAGGAGTACACGGGTCCACAAGAGAGGTCGCACTCTTTTGTTTCTGCTTAAGTTATGCATTGCTTAAAATTACCTACTACTTTATCGTCATGTTCACCTCTTGGACTCCAAGTCAGGTCCAAATTAATGTTCAAACTTGAGTTCTAAATTAGTTGTGAGGCACATATCAAGGAAGCAATGAATAATATCTCTGTCTAATATCTGGTTCAGCTACGATATGCCTATGTTGTTCATCTTGGGTGGGAAACAAATAGTAAAGCAATCATCATCTATCTTTTTATTAAATTAAAGCAATCATCAGCCTGCTATCATTATTTTTGGATCCATCCACTGGTTGTTACCATCACTCTAAATTTCTGCATGTTCTCCTTACATAATCTCACCATATTTTTTTCGTATGCATGTCAGATATTGTACACAGTTATGCTGAACATGTAGAGAAAAAGAGAAGAGTTTTGCGCGGCAATACAATGTCATGCAGACATCGCTCCATGGTGGGTTCAATGGCAAACCCTCCCCACCCCTCTCCAGATTGTAATCCAGAGGAAGATATCTGTTCTAAGGCGGATTCAGACGCCGCTGACCACTCCTATTTACCCCCCCCCCCCAAGGTTTTGCTCTACCTTGGCGTAATGATGTTAGTCATATCATGCATATGTTGCCTTGCAGTGCCTACTTTTGACATCACATATGTCATCTGCTTAGTTTATACATGTTCTATAATGCCATCCTGTTTAACCAGGCATCATATATTTGAATGATATCTTGCTCATCCTTTTCTTCATTACATTTCCATTTGTCGACAATGTTTATACATTAAACTACTCTTCTTGTGAATCAGCCATTTGGGTGGGAGATTGAAAAATCTGGAGTGAAAACAAAGCCTTCAGAGTAGACAGTGCTACCTGTCAAAGCAGATATCTTGTTGGGTCCCGATAGCTCCTCAGAGATGGATTCGGAGACAGATGACCAGTTATATTCCCCCACCGAGGTGTATGCTCTAACTTGGCACGGTTATACTGCCCATATCATGTATATGGTGTCTTGCATTGCATAGTTTAGACATCATATACACAATATTCAACACCATGTTCTTAGTTCAGACATCATATCTAATGGCCTCTGTTTAGCATATAAATCACATATGTGAATTAAATGATGCGATCCTGATTACTTAGATAACATGTAGGTGAATTATGTCATGCAATCCTGTTTAGTTATTCATCATATCTTTGAATTATGTTATGATATGCTATCTAGTTTAGATAGACATCATATATGTGAAATTATGTCATGCTATCCGTTTTAGTTAAACAATATACATGTCAACTATTTCATGCCCTCTTTTTCCCACACTATCTATTGCATCTGTCTCTCATACAATGTCTATACATTCAACTATGTTTCCTATTTATCAGCCATTTGAATTGGAGCGGGTGATGCCGACATCTAGCGGACTAAAAACACGGTCTTCAAATAAAACAGTGCTACCTCTTGGTGGAGATAGCACCCCGGTTGTACATGCACGAGAACCAGCCCTACCACACATAACCCAAACTCTCACAGATTTGTAACACTGCTGCGATGGACAGAGAACCAGCTAAAATAGTGCTACCTCTTAGTGGAGATAGCACCCCGGTTGTACATGCACGAAAACCAGCCCTACCACACATAACCCAAACTCTCACAGATTGTACCCCTACTGCGATGGACAGAGAACCAGCTTCACCCAATCTAACCTCAATCCCAGCAGATAGTAACCCAGTTCCTGTTGACACAGTACCATCTCCACCACAGAGCTCCCAAACAAGAGTAGTTAGTAAGGCAGCTCCAGTGCCCAAAGGGCCAGTACTACCATGGCGAACCCCAACTCCACCAGTTAGTACGCCTATTCCTGTGGAGGAAGCACAACCAGCTAGTCGTAGTTTAGCATCTATCACATTTGATGTTGTTAAATCGTATGTGTGTATATTCCCATCTTGGAAATATTATACTGAAGATGAAGGAAAATGCTAGTTGCAGGTGTTTGTCCAGGAGTTATGTGTAAGTAATGTTATTCATGGCAATTACTTTGCTTTGTCTCATACATCCTACCTCCATGATGGTTATAATACAACAAATTTTCCCACTTTTCTCTATAGAGAAGGACCGATTTGGAAACTCGGGATGAGGTAACCTGTGCTAATACCTCTGCTATCTTCAAGAATGCTTGGTGGCAATATCGGAATTACATGAAGAAAACGTACTTCACCGGCAAAAAAACTCATCAAATTCCCTTACTTTCTCATGAGACACATTTACTAGACGATGATTGGGAACGCCTTGTTTTGTACTGGTCCCGAACCAAGAATGTGGTAAGGTCTATGAGCTCATTTTCTATTTTAAGTACTATATTCTTGTGTCTTACTATACTCTGTTCATGTAGAATAAGTGCCTAAACCGGAAGAACAACTGTTCTAATTTAAGATTCCATTTCTATCATAGTTCAAAAAAGCGCTAGGCATTAATTGTGCGTTTTCCACCGCCTTGCACTTTACTGACCAAAGAGCATGCTTATGCGCAGTTGTGCACAGATTAAGCGTAGTTATGCGCAATGTGTTTCGCCAACGCCTAGAGCCTAGGCGCGCTTAAGCGCGCCTTTTTTAACTATGATTGCTATCATGCATATTGGTTTGCTCTTGTATCACAGTATTTACTCATACAAATTTATTTTTAAATTAAAGGATCCAATCGAAACTCCAATGGCACATCAGGTATGTTCATGCATGTTTCTTTAACACGCTTGCTCTTATCAATAGCTTTGTTGATTTCAATTTCAATTGTGTATACAATTGACTTCTCATATCATGCACATTACTAGCATCACAACAGAGCCAATAGTGTTGTTGTACATGTAGACCCGTGGTACCCATATGAAATCTTGTTATGCCGTGTAGTTTCCCACGCTTTGTATTCTTTCACTGCTGCTTTGTCTTAAACTGATATGATTTGAACCGTGTCTCCATTTTGATTTGGCAAGACAATTCAGTGACCACAGGACATAGATATATGTTTGTTTGATGCTTTAATTATGTACTAGTACTTGGCAATAGAAGACTTGGTAGTTTAATCCTGTCCACCTTACTAATGAACTGGTTCACCAAAATGAGTTTCATATACTAGTACATGCTAAACCTGTTATGTGTCTACTTGTTTCTTCTTTTAGAATGCTGACAGAATATTGGGGAAGAGTGCCTTATTAAGCAATGGTAAAGGAAGTAATGCGGATAAGGTTCAGGATAGTGACACATCCTTGTTGGTCTCCAATAAAGCTGATAAAACAACTAAGGAAGACTATCTTGAAGACAATGAGACAACCCCAAAGTCTTGTCTTGGTTTAGTGTTCGAGTTACTAGCCACTACCGCTTGCACAAGCTATTCAAACTCACTGTCTGAATCAGTTCGGTTTCTTGAGTCTCAACTACAAGCTGAAAGACATCGATCAGCTGTGCTGTGACAAGAAGCGGAAGGACTGCGGAAGTCCCTGGAGCATTTAGATGCATACTTTCTGGTGCAACAGCAAGCGTTGGAGGATTTTAGCGCCAAACAGGACAAAGCTAATAAGCTTGCTAAGCTTATTGCCAACATGGTGGATACCACATTTCTTGAGCTCTTCTGAAGTTGCTTCAGTTACGCTCTTGTTTTGCTGGCGTGTTTATTTGCATTGGTGGCTAATTTTGACGGCCAGTGTATGTAATACGCTGCTTTGTTCCCTATATTTGCACCGGTGGTGAACTTTGATGCCCAGTGGATGTAATATGTGTAATAGCGGTAATAGGCTAGCTTTAATTGCTTGCTTATTTATTTCCTTATTGTCTTGTTTAGTTGTTTGCTTGTAGTCACTGCAATTCTTTTTCTATGTTTTTCTAGTGGCCACAATAACCTATTTTTGGAAACTAGGCCAAAATAATCATGGCAACACACGGACTGTTGTAACCATGGGCCTTCTACGGGCCGCGGGATCCATTGGCCTTCTATACGAGCCATAGGATCCATTGGCCTTCTACGGGCCGTACGATCCATGGGCCTTTTACGGGCCGTACGATCCATGGGCCTTCTACGAGGCGTATCATCATTTCGCCAATCATGGGTCGTACTATTCGTGGACAATAACAGGCCGTTAATAGGCCGTATTTGATAACTCTATGAAAATAGCCCAACGGGTTTTTTTCGACATGACAACGGCCCAGCGTATTAACGGGCCACAAACTGGCCGACCGTAACCACAGGCTGAATTTGGCCCACAAGCAAAAAATGACAGTAACGAGCCGTAAGTAACCGAATGCTGGAAATGAGCCCAAGAATAAATGGGCCCTGAGAAGACTAAAAGATAACATGGGTTGGAACGGCCCAACAGAATAATGGGCCGTTAATGGGTATAAAGTGATACACTGTTCATTACGGGCCAGTTTTACCACGGGTCGTTAAGGGGCCGAGGGTTACTAAGGGCCTCATATGGGCCGAAAGACGTCATGGGCCATACATGGGCCGGAAGTTAAAATGGGCTGGAATTATATTGGACGGCCCAGATGACGCTACTAGGCCTAATTCGGATAGGCCATAAATGGGCCCTAGGATAGCGGGCTGTAAATGGGCTATATGCGAATAGACCGTTAACAGGCTTGCCGTGGGCCGGCCCGCCACCTTTTGACCAAGTCAAACGGGCCCGCCTTTTCACAGGAATGGGCCTCTGTTGGGCCATGCCACATGTCGACGTATCATAGGCGCTTTGGGTCCTTTGAGTGGATGACATCTGTCCCAACGGTGAGCTGACACGTGTTTCCTCCAGCCAATGATGATTTTACACGTGGACAATTCCCATTGGTCAAGCCTGTTAATGGGTTATCGGATCCAAAACCAGACCCGATAGCTTAACGGCGTTCCGTTACGGTGGATGCCACGTGTCGGTCACCCTTGACGAAAGCACTTCTGTGACACGTGATTTATCGTCATGGAAGTGGACACTTCCGTGATGATAATTTTGGTAATGTCATGGAACACTTCTACGACAGCACATGTATGACTATCTCGATTCTGTCATAAAATTGTCATGGATGTACATGCATGACAGAAAACATGACCTATTGTGACAAACACATATCATCACGGAAGTGTAATTTTTTTGTAGTGAAAGGACCTGACGATGGAGCTCTCTGTGGTCTCGATGGACCTTAGCTTGCTCCACTGCCCCTTGTGCCTCCACCCCTTGAAGCCTCCAGTGTATGAGGTTCGAATACACCCCGTCCATTCGGCTGATTGAGAAAGGTGCAGGTTCCTTGATTGATGTGTTGTTCGATTGATTTGTGCAGTGCAAGGGAGGGCACCTGGCCTGCGCGGACTGCCGCGTCGAGCGCCTCGGGAACCAGCGGCAGTGCCAGAAGTGCGAGCACGGTGGTGGCTTCGACGTGCGGAACACGGCGGTGGACGCCGTCCTCTCCTCGGTGAGGGTGGAGTGCATGCATGAACGCTGTGGGCTCTACGTCACTTACCACAAGCTTGTCGATCACCAGAGCGTGTGTCCGCTCACGCCCTACAAATGCCCCGTGCCCGTCTGCGGCTACGAAGGCCCGCCACCGGTGCTCTCCCACCACATCAGCACCGTGCATCCCATGCCCGTGCACAGGATCCAGTATGGCAAGGCGCTCCAGCTGCAAGTGCCACTGTCGGAGCCATGGCTCTTGCTGTTCGCGGAGGACGACGACTGCACGTCTTTTCTTGGTCGGCGGCGTGCTCAACATCGGCACGCCTATCATCATGTCGATCGTCTGCATCAGAGCGGGGGTGTCCCCACTGCCGCACTACGTGGCCAAGCTATGGGTGAACGGCCCATCGGGGGAGCCCAAAGGCAGGACCGACGCCGTCAAGATGGAAATGGAGGTGACAAGAAGCAAGGATCCCGACAACGTCGCCGTGCAGGAGCTGACCTTCTTCATAGTTCCGCCCAAGCTGCTGGTCGGGGCTAAGCTGGTGTCCCTCCACATTCAGATTGACAAGCTCACGTCCTAAATGATTCTACAATGCCTTCTATTTCTCTTAGTAATATGCTAATATAGGGGTTAGCTTGGAGGAGCCACTGGCCACCATCGACGAGGGCCCCACCCAACTGCTTCCTGATGACCCACAAGTATAGGGGATCTATCATAGTCCTTTCGATAAGTAAGAGTGTCGAACCCAACGAGGAGCAGAAGGAAATGATAAGCGGTTTTCAGTAAGATATTCTCTGCAAGCACTGAAATTATCGGTAACAGATAGTTTTGTGATAAGGTAATTGGTAACGAGTAACAAGTAACAAGTATAAATAAAGTGCAGTGGTCTACTTTAGCTTAAGAGATGGTGGGTTTTGGTGGCGATGCAGCAATTACTTGGACATCAGAACAGCAGTTAAAGTAGTTTCCAACAGTCGAATGGATATTTTGTGTCTGTTGGATATAAAGATCCTTTGGGTAAGAAGTATAAGAGCATATCCAATAGTTTGTCTATATGGATGTCTATTCTCATTTTCCACGACGTGAGCCCAAAACAGGCATCCAGTTGCTTGTCTATATGGTCTTCCAAATATATACATCCTCTAAATCGACCTCGACAATGTCCACGCCTGGACAATGTAAAGGCGTCATGTAAACTCAATTGCAGCCACGATTTTTTGCTCTCCCGAGCGACGGCCAGCTGTCATGGTCCCTGTATATAGACGTTCTAATGCAAAACTAGATGTGTATATGAGGGAATCTTTTTAGACCATTGTTTATACGAATATATAGACATCCAAATATACACATGCTATTGGAGATGCTCTAACAGCTTATATGCTTGTTTGTTCAGGAAGTGTTGCATACTTATGCGAGTTGACGTGACACATCAAAGTAGTACTACTAGTAGTACTCCCTCCGATCCTAATTTCTCTGCGCATAATAAGTCGAGGCGCAGATACCAAGGAGGGCCTAGTTGTGTCTATACTTGGACAACCCACCCGACTGCGCACCAGACAAACGAAGCTCGTGTCATGTTGGTGCCGTGTGCGGCCCGCACATTAACCAAAACCTCGCGCCTCCAGCTTAGCCTTTGTGTTTCAAACTTCTCAATCTCAAGGCCAAGGAGCAACGTGAAACCTATGATAGAGCCAATCAGATGGTTGAGAACACTACAATTCGTAGCTACAGATGCGTGTGTGAGAGACGACGAGTGCGTGTGTGCACCTCTTCTCTTCATGTATAACGTACTCCCAAATTACCTGTCGCAAATTACTCGTCACAGAAATGGATGTATCTAGAACTAAAATACATCTAGATACATTCATACCTGCGACAAGTAATTCGGGACGGAGGGCTAAACTTGGAGTACAAGTGTATGTGGGTGGCATCGACCTAGGGAGCTAGAGATGGTGCGTGCGAGAAGTCCCGAGATATAGGTGTGTGCGTGGGAAAGAGGGAGGGAGATGATATGTGTCGATGTAATCGTGTGAAAAAATACTGGTCTACACCTCGCCACGAGGCTATTCTTGTCGAACACCCTAATAACCGTAAGATATGTATCCGACGGTGCCAGTTATTGCACGTACACAACAGTAGAAAAAGAAGTACCAGGGCATATACTACACCACGGCCGAGAACACATATGCACGTTACGCCATCCGAGAATAGTGCAACACTTCAAAACTAGAACCGTCAATAAATTTTGAGCTTGCATCTCGTCACATTCAAAATTACTACTACCACGTTATATTTAATTGCAAACCTGTTCACACCGATCACAACGTAAACGGTTTCCCACTTAGGAGCGTATTAGTAGTACTTGGTTATAAATACTACCATGACAAGATGAGTGCATATTCCTCCTTTGTTGGGAACGTAGTAATTTCAAAACATGTCCTACACACGCGCAAGATCATGGTGATGCATAGCAACGAGAGGGGAGAGTGTTGTCCACGTATCCTCGTAGACCGAAAGCGGAAGCGTTAGCACAACGCGGTTGATGTAGTCGTACGTCTTCATGATCTGACTGATCAAGTACCGAACGTACGAAACCTCCGAGTTCAGCACACGTTCAGCCCGATGTCGTCCCTCGAACTCCGATCCAGCCGAGTGTTGAGGGCGAGTTTCGTCAGCACGACGGCGTGGTGACGATGATGATGTTCTACCGACCCAGGGCTTCGCCTAAGCACCGCTACAGTATTATCGAGGTGGACTATGGTGGAGGGGGGCACCGCACACGGTTAAAAGATCAAACGATCAATTGTTGTGTCTATGGGGTGCCCCCCTGCCCCTGTATATAAAGGAGCAAGGGCGGTGCGGCCGGCCTAGAGAGGGGCGCGCCAGGAGGAGTCCTACTCCTACCGGGAGTAGGACTCCCCCCTTTTCCTTGTTGGACTAGGAGAGAGAGGGGAAAGAGGTGGAGGAGAAGAAGGAAGGGGGGGGGGGCGGCGCCCCCCTCTCCTTGTCCTATTTGGACTAGGGGGAGGGGGCGCGGCCCATGCCCTGGCCGCCTCTCCTCTCTTTCCACCAAGGCCCACTAAGGCCCATTAAGTCCCCGGGGGGTTCCGGTAACCTCCCGGTACTCCGGTAAAATCCCGATTTCACCCGGAACACTTCCGATATCCAAACATAGGCTTCCAATATATCAATCTTCATGTCTCGACCATTTCGAGACTCCTCGTCATGTCTGTGATCACATCCGGGACTCCGAACAACCTTCGGTACTTCAAAACATATAAACTCATAATATAACTATCATCGAAACGTTAAGCGTGCGGACCCTACGGGTTCGAGAACTATGTAGACATGACCGAGACACGTCTCCGGTCAATAACGAATAGCGGAACGTGGATGCTCATATTGTCTCCCACATATTCTATGAAGATCTTTATCGGTCAAACTGCATAACAATATACGTTGTTCCCTTTGTCATCGGTATGTTACTTGCCCGAGATTTGATCTTCGGTATCTCAATACCTGGTTCAATCTCGTTACCGGCAAGTCTCTTTACTCGTTCCGTAATACATTATCCTGCAACCAACTCATTAGTTGCAATGCTTGCAAGGCTTAAGTGATGTGCATTACCGATAGGGCCCAGAGATACCTCTCCGACAATCGGAGTGACAAATCCTAATCTCGAAATACGCCAACCCAACAAGTACCTTTGGAGACACCTATAGAGCACCTTTATAATCACCCAGTTATGTTGTGACGTTTGGTAGCACACAAAGTGTTCCTCTGGTAAATGGGAGTTGCATAATCTCATAGTCATAGGAACATGTATAAGTCATGAAGAAAGCAATAGCAACATACTAAACGATCGGGTGCTAAGCTAACGAAATGGGTCAAGTCAATCACATCATTCTCCTAATGGTGTGATCCCGTTAATCAAATGACAACCCATGTCAATGGTTAGGAAACTTTAACCATCTTTGATCAACGAGCTAGTCAAGTAGAGGCATACTAGTGACACTCTGTTTGTCTATGTATTCACACATGAATTATGTTTCCGGTTAATACAATTCTAGCATGAATAATAAACATTTATCATGATATAAGGAAATAAATAATTACTTTATTAATGCCTCTAGGGCATATTTCCTTCAGTCGCCCACTTGCACTAGAGTCAATAATCTAGATTACACAGTAATGATTCTAATACCCATGGAGTCTTGGTGCTGATCATGTTTTGCTCATGGAAGAGGCTTAGTCAACAGGTCTGCAACATTCAGATCCGTATGTATCTTGCAAATTTTTATGTCTCCCATCTGGACTAAATCCCGGATGGAATTGAAGCGTCTCTTGATGTGCTTTGTTCTCTTGTGAAATTTGGATTCCTTCGCTAAGGCAATTGCACCAGTATTGTCACAAAAGATTTTCATTGGACCCGATGCACTAGGTATTACACCTAGATTGGATATGAATTCCTTCATCTAGACTCCTTCATTTGCTGCTTCCGAAGCAGCTATGTAGTCCGCTTCACACGTAGATCCCGCCACAATGCTTTGTTTAGAACTGCACCAACTGACAGCTCCACCGTTCAATGTAAACACATATCTGGTTTGCGATTTAGAATCGTCCGGATCAGTGTCAAAGCTTGCATCAACGTAACCATTTACGATGAGCTCTTTGTCACCTCCATAAACGAGAAACATATCCTTAGTCCTTTTAAGGTATTTCAGGATTTTCTTGACCGTTGTCCAGTGATCCACTCCTGGATTACTTCGGTACCTCCCTGCTAGACTTATAGCAAGGCACACATCAGGTCTAGTACACAACATTGCATACATGATAGAGCCTATGGCTGAAGCATAGGGAACCTCTTTCATTTTCTCTCTATCTTCTGCAGTGGTCGGGCATTGAGTCTTACTCAATTTCACACCTTGTAACACATGCAAGAACCCTTTCTTTGCTTGATCCATTTTGAACTTCTTCAAGACTTTGTCAAGGTATGTGCTTTGTGAAAGTCCAATTAAGCGTCTTGATCTATCTCTATAGATCTTGATGCCCAATATATAAGCAGCTTCACCGAGGTCTTTCATTGAAAAACTCATATTCAAGTATCCTTTTATGCTATCCAGAAATTCTATATCATTTCCAATCAATAATATGTCATCCACATATAATATTAGAAATGCTACATAGCTCCCACTCACTTTCTTGTAAATACAGGCTTCTCCAAAAGTCTGCATAAAACCAAATGCTTTGATCACACTATCAAAGTGTTTATTCCAACTCCGAGAGGCTTGCACCAGTCCATAAATGGATCGCTGGAGCTTGCACACTTTGTTAGCTCCCTTTGGATCGACAAAACCTTCTGGTTGCATCATATACAACTCTTCTTCCAAAAATCCATTCAGGAATGCAGTTTTGACATCCATTTGCCAAATTTCATAATCATAAAATGCGGCAATTCCTAACATGATTCAGACAGACTTAAGCATCGCTACGGGTGAGAAGGTCTCATCGTAGTCAATCCCTTGAACTTGTCAAAAACCTTTTGCAACAAGTCGAGCTTTATAGACAGTAACATTACTGTCAGCGTCAGTCTTCTTCTTGAAGATCCATTTATTCTCAATTCCTTGCCGATCAACGACCAAGTCAACCAAAGTCCACACTTTGTTCTCATACATGGATCCCATCTCAGATTTCATGGCTTCAAGCCATTTTGCGGAATCTGGGGTCACCATCACTTCATAGTTCGTAGGTTCGTCATGGTCTAGTAACATAACTTCCAGAACAGGATTACCGTACCACTCTGGCGCGGATCTTACTCTGGTTGACCTATGAGGTTCAGTAACAACTTGATCTAAAGTTTCATGATCATCATCATTAACTTCCTCACCAATTGGTGTAGGTATCGCAGAAACCAGTTTCTGTGATGAACTACTTTCCAATAAGGGAGCAGGTATAGTTACCTCATCAAGTTCTACTTTCCTCCCACTCACTTCTTTCGAGAGAAACTCCTTCTCTAGAAAAACTCCAAATTTAGCAACAAAAGTCTTGCCTTCGGATCTGTGATAGAAGGCGTACCCAACAGTCTCCTTTGGGTATCCTATGAAGACACATTTCTCCGATTTGGGTTCGAGCTTATCAGGTTGAAGCTTTTTCACATAAGCATCACAGCCCCAAACTTTCAGAAACGACAACTTTGGTTTCTTACCAAACCACAGTTCATAAGGCGTCGTCTCAACGGATTTAGATGGTGCCCTATTTAAGGTGGATGTGGCCGTCTCTAAAGCATAACCCCAAAACGATAGCGGTAAATCAGTAAGAGACATCATAGATCGCACCATATCTAGTAAAGTACGATTACGACGTTCGGACACACCATTACACTGTGGTGTTCTGGGTGGCGTGAGTTGCGAAACTATTCCGCATTGTTTCAAATGAAGACGAAACTCATAACTCAAATATTCTCCTCCACGATCAGATCGTAGAAACTTTATTTTCTTGTTACGATGATTTCCAACTTCACTCTAAAATTCTTTGAACTTTTCAAATGTTTCAGACTTATGTTTCATTAAGTAGATATACCCATATCTTCTTAAATCATCTGTCAAGGTGAGAAAATAACGATATCTACCACGAGCCTCAACATTCATCGGACCACATACATCTGTATGTATGATCTCCAACAAATCTGTTGCGCTCTCCATAGTTCCGGAGAACGGCGTTTTAGTCATCTTGCCCATGAGGCACGGTTAGCAAGTACCAAGTGATTCATAATCAAGTGGTTCCAAAGGTCCATCAGTATGGAGTTTCTTCATGCGCTTTACTCCGATATGACCTAAACGGAAGTGCCACAAATAAGTTGCACTATCATTATCAACTCTGCATCTTTTGGCTTCAATATTATGAATATGTGTATCACCACTATCGAGATTTAGGAAAAATAGACCACTCTTCAAGGGTGCATGACCATAAAAGATATTACTCATATAAATAGAACAACCATTATTCTCTGATTTAAATGAATAACCGTCTCGCATCAAACAAGATCCAGATATAATGTTCATGCTCAACGCTGGCACCAAATAACAATTATTTAGGTCTGATACTAATCCCGAAGGTATATGTAGAGGTAGCTTGCCGACCGCGATCACATCGACTTTGGAACCATTTCCCACGCGCATCATCACCTCGTCCTTAGCCAATCTTCGCTTAATCCGTAGCCCCTGTTTCGAGTTGCAAATATTAGCAACAGAACCAGTATCAAATACCCAGGTGCTACTGCGAGCATTAGTAAGGTACGCATCAATAACATGTATATAACATATACCTTTGTTCACCTTGCCATCCTTCTTATCCGCCAAATACTTGGGGCAGTTGTAATGCCCTCTATGCGGCTATATCTCCTACGTGTCGAAGCACGACTTAGAGGCATAACCGCATTGAAAGCAATGTCGCAAGTAAGGTAATCTTCACAACAACCCATGTAAATAGATAATAGGGGAAAAAGGTACATAGTTGGCTTACACTCGCCACGTCACATAAATACATGAATAACATTACAATCATCCAATACACTCATGGTCCGACTATGGTACCAAAATAAAAGATCACCCCAACAAGCGACACGGTCCCCGATCGCCCCAACTGGGCACCACTACTGATCATCTAGGAAAGACACATAGTAACGGCGAGAGTCTTCGTCGAACTCCCACTTGAGCTCAAGCGCATCGTCTGGAGCGGTATCATCGGTCCATGCATCTGGTTTGGAAGTAATTTGTGAGTCACGGGGACTCAGCAATCTCGCACCCTCGCGATCAAGACTATTTAAGCTTATAGGTAAGGCAAGGTAATATGTGGAGCTGCAGCAAGCGACTAACATATATGGTGGCTAACCTGTTCACAGAAGAGAGCGAGAAGAGAAGGCAAAGCACGAACAAAGAACTATGATCAAGAAGTGATCCTATAGCAACCTACGTCAAGCATTACTCCAACACCGTGTTCACTTCCCGGACTCCGCCGAGAAGAGACCATCACGGTAACACACGCGGTTGATTCATTTTAATTAAGTTAAGTTTCATGTTATCTACAACCGGACATTAACAAATTCCCATCTGCCCATAACCGCGGGCACGGCTTTCGAAAGTTCAAATCCCTGCAGGGGAGTCCCAACTTAGCCCATGACAAGCTCTCACGTGGCAATTTGGGAGGCATGATAAGCAAGTGGTAGGCATCGTAGCATAGGCATAGCAAAAGAGTGAGCATCTAGCAAGCAAAGATAGAAGTGATTTCGAGGGTATGATCATCTTGCCTGCAAAGTTGTCAGAGTTGACTTGATCCTCGTAAGCAAACTCAACGGGCTCCTCGTTAGTGAACTCATCTCCTGGCTCTACCCAAACAAGACAAACAAGCAAAAGGAACACAATCAACCACGTGCAATGCTCGAACAACATGATGCAAACATGGTATGCTATGCGGGATGCGATATGTGATGCATATGCAAGATTTGACAAGGAATGATTGAGCCTGGCCTCAACATGGAAATCCAAGAGTGCCACTGGAAAGGTGAGGTGATTTCGGTTGAAATCTATATAAAGATCACCGGAATCGGATGCACGGTTTGGAAATGGCAAGCAAAACAAATATGGCACTGGTCTGCGATAATCACCAAATAGTCATCTAAAAGCATCAAGATGATTATGCTACAGCACTTAAACATGAAAACAAAATACATGGCAGGGACCCACTCATGATGCTTGACAAAATATGAACACTGAGCTATGGCCAATTCATCCATTAATAGGTTCAAACAAGCATGGCAAAAATGCAAATGATAACAGGTTTCAGACTTAGTGAAATTAATACAAGTCTAGAATTTAACATCAGGTAGCACACTTTGGAGCATGAAAACTATATGCTACAGGAACTTTACATGGCAAAGCAAGGCATGGCATGAAGCTACTCAAAGCACTTAACAAAAGTCCCTTAGTGACCTTGAGCCAAAAGGGATCAGAAAATACAATTGCAAGCATGTGAACATGGCAAAAACATAATCAGATTACAGACTTGGTGAAAAAACTTGAGCATGCAAATCTGTTAACGAGTAGGCATGTTTATGAGCTCGATGCACTCACTACAGAGCATGGCATGACAAACTAAGCATACAACCATCAAGAATACATGGCATAGAAGCTAGACATGGCAAGAACAACAACATAGCATGCACGGATCAATAGCAACATCCTCTGCAAAATCGCTAACAAGACAACAATCTGTCAGGATTCACGAAATAGCAAAAGTAGAGCTCGATTGACTCAAGCTAGGATGCTCCATAAATGCAAACAAAGACATGGATGGATATAGAACCACAATGTTAACAAATCACCCTTACTGATCATCCTCAAAAGAGGCACAGATCACTAGGAAACAACATGAACATATGGTATAAAGACAAAATCAGGACAAGGACTTACAGAAATTCTAAGTCCCTAAAATTAGCATTACCGATTGCACTACTTTGCAAGCTTGTGCCAGTCACCACACATATCACAAAAATACATGGTAAGCACCTCTGTAAAGATGGCATGGCATATAACAAAACTCATGTAGAGCTCAGGAGCATATCCTGCAGACATTAAACATGGCAAAAATGACAAATATCTATTTGATGAAACATATCTGACAATTTTATCACATAGCCCTCTTCCAACAGCATTTCGGGCATCAAGATAAGTTCAAATGAAAATGATGCAATGAGATGAAATGATGTACTCTCTGAGACGAACATTTTGATATGCTACATGCGCAAATCAGAGCTACGGATGCGGAGTTACGGCATGCCAAAGATTGCAAAATAAATCTGAGAGAGGGGGAGAAAGTCAACCCAGATCTAGGGTTTACTGAAGCGGGTACTGTAGCAGCGGCGGGATCTCGAGGTCTCCGGCGAGGTTCCTCACTCCGGTGAGGTGGCAAGGGTGCGGGGACGACCGGAGGAGGCCGGATCCGTCTGGATCCGGACCGGGACGCGCGGCGGCGAGGTCGGGGAGGCCGGGCGGCGAGGTAGGCGCCAGCGAGGTGGTGAGGGCGAGGCGGCCGGCGAGTGCTCCGGCGAGGTCGCGGTGTCCTGCGGCGGTGGGCGGCGGCCGGACGCGAGGAGGAATACGGGGCGTGGGCGGCGCGAGGAGGAGATGGGCGGCGCGAGCTCGGGCCCTCGGCCGCCGGCTATGGGCTCGGCGGGCCTCGCACGGGGGCGGCCGGCGGTTGCCACGTGGCGGCTGCTCACTGGCTCGGGGCGGTGTCCGGCGCAGAGGCGGACATGTCCGGCGGCGGCGCGAGGAATTTTAGGGTTAGGGAAAGAAGAGACCCGGGATTTGGAATGAGGGGTCTATATATAGTGGTAGGAGGAGCTAGGAGACTCCAAATGAGGTGCGGTTTTCGGCCACGCGATCGTGATCGAATGCTCTAGATGATGGAAGGGTCTTTGTTGGGTTTTGGGCCAAATTGGAAGGGTTTTGGGCTGCAACACAAACGAGGCCTTCTCGGTCCCTCGGTTAACCGTTGGAGTATCAAACAAAGTCCAAATGGTACGAAACTTGACAGGCGGTCTATCGGTAGTATACCAAGGCCGTTTGGAAAGTCTCGGTCCAATCCGGAAATGTTTAACCCCGACACACGAAAAGAGGTAGAAAGGGGCACCGGAGGAGATAGGAGCGCCAGAATACAAAACAGACAACGGGGAAAATGCTCGGATGCCTGAGACGAACAGGTATGCAAATGCAATGCACATGATGACATGATATGAGATGCATGACAAAGGCAACAACACACGAAGACAAAAACCTGAACCCGAGGAAATAAAATAACTTAGCGCCGGAAACGGCAAGAGTTGGGATACATATAAGGTAAATTACATCCGGGGTGTTACAGCAGCTCCGCTTCCAGTGACCAGTCTGCTTGCAGTAGAAGCACTCAGTCTCAAGCTTAGGTCCAGACTTGGGTTTCTTCTACTGAGCAGCAACTTTCTTGCTGTTCTTATTGAAGTTCCCCTTCTTCTTCCCTTTGCCCTTTTTCTTGAAACTGGTGGTCTTATTGACCATCAACACTTGATGCTCCTTCTTGATTTCTACCTCCGCTGCCTTTAGCATTGCAAAGAGCTCGGGAATTGTCTTATCCATCCCTTGCATATTATAGTTCATCATGAAGCTCTTGTAGCTTGGTGGCAGTGATTGGAGAATTCTGTCAATGACGCTATCATCCGGAAGATTAACTCCCAGTTGAATCAAGTGATTGCAGTACCCAGACATCTTGAGTATATGCTCACTGACAGAACTATTCTCCTCCATCTTGCAGCTGTAGAACTTATTGGAGACTTCATATCTCTCAATCCGGGCATTCTTTTGAAATATTAACTTCAACTCTTGGAACATCTCATATGCTCCATGACGTTCAAAACATCGTTGAACTCCCGGTTCTAAGCCATAAAGCATGGCACACTGAACTATTGAGTAGTCGTCAGCTTTGCTCTGCCAGACGTTCTTAACATTGTCAGTTGCATTAGCAGCAGGCCTGGCACTCAGCGGTGCTTCCAGGACGTAATTCTTCTGAGCAGCAATGAGGATAATCCTCAAGTTACGGACCCAGTCCGTGTAATTGCTACCATCATCTTTCAACTTTGCTTTCTCAAGGAACACATTAAAATTCAACGGAACAACAGCACGGGCCATCTATCTACAATCAACATAGATAAGCAAGATACTATCAGGTACTAAGTTCATGATAAATTTAATTTCAATTAATCATATTATTTAAGAACTCCCACTTAGATAGACATCCCTCTAATCCTCTAAGTGATCACGTGATCCATATCAACCAAACCATGTCCGATCATCATGTGAGATGGAGTAGTTTCAATGGTGAACATCACTATGTTGATCATATCTACTATATGATTCATGCTCGACCTTTCGGCTCCGCGTTCCGAGGCCATATCTGTTATATGCTAGGCTCATCAAGTTTAACCTGAGTATTCCGCGTGTGCAACTATTTTGCACCCGTTGTATTTGAACGTAGAGCCTATCACACCCGATCATCACGTGGTGTCTCAACACGAAGAACTTTCACAATGGTGCATACTCAGGGAGAACACTTATACTTTGATAATTTAGTGAGGGATCATCTTATAATGCTACTGTCAATCAAAGTAATATAAGATGCATAAAAGATAAACATCACATGCAATCAATATAAGTGATATGATATGGCCATCATCATCTTGTGCTTGTGATCTCCATCTCCGAAGCACCGTCATGATCACCATCGTCACCGGCGTGACACCTTGATCTCCATCGTAGGATCATTGTCGTCCCGCCAATCTTATGCTTCCACGACTATCGCTACCGCTTAGTGATAAAGTAGAGCATTACAGGGCGATTGCAATGCATACAATAAAGCGATAACCATATGTCTCCTGCCAGTTGCCGATAACTCGGTTACAATACATGATCATCTCATACAATAAAATTTAGCATCATGTCTTGACCATATCACATCACAACATGCCCTGCAAAAACAAGTTAGACGTCCTCTACTTTGTTGTTGCAAATTTTACGTGGCTGCTACGGGCTTAGCAAGAACCGTTCTTACCTACGCATCAAAACCACAACGATAGTTTGTCAAGTTTGTGCTATTTTAACCTTCGCAAGCACCGGGCGTAGCCACACTCCGTCACTGTTCAAAATACCGGCCGATATACCGATAAATCAGCCGATTTATCGCTTATCGGGGTCTAACCGGTAAGATAAATGCATATCCCCTGAGTTTATCGGTCTGGCCGATTTATCGGCTGTCAGAGCGATTTATCGGCAGTCAGAGCGATTTTGGCCGGTATATCCAGGGGGCCCACCTGTCTGAAATCACAAAAAAATCTCCTGTAGCGCACCGCCTTCCCCATAACCCTCGCGTGGGACACATCCCTCCCGAGTCCCGATAGGGTTTGGCATTTGGGCTTCGCCAGCAGCCGCTCCCCGCGATTCACCACGCCGCCGCCACCATGGTCTCCTCCGGCAGCCGGACCTAGCTCGCTCGCCCCTCACCTCGCCCCCCTGTCCAGTACCGCCCCGCAGCTCGTCGGCTCGTCCCTGTCTCCAGCACAACCCCGCACCTCGTCCCTCATCTCATCCCCGTCTCCAGCACCGGCCGGCCGCGCCCAATCCTTGAGGATTCCACACAGCGGCGCCCCGTCCTTGAGGCTTCCACACGGCGGCGCTTAGGAGCAGGACGTCTGGAGCAGCTCCTCGCCCACACCCCTCCCCAGGATCTAGCAGCGGCGTGCCTCAACTCCCCGCCAACCCTTCATCCACGATCGAGAGTAGCAGAAGCTCCACACGCCACGGCATGGATTCTTCTCATTCCTGATTCTATTCTCTGAAGAAGTAGTGATGCATGCTTGTTGATTTATTTTGGTTGAGTTGAGTTATGTAGATGGCTGATTGTATTAGGAAGATTTTAATTATATTAGTCAATACTCAATTATTGCTTCATTAGTAAACTATGTAGATGGCTGGTACATGGTTTTTTCCTTTATTTATGTAGATGATGATGTATGGTTGTTTCCTTTTATTTATGTAGATGGCTGGTTTAGGTTCATCTCAAGTTGCAAGTTCATCACTTAAGAGGAAGTCGGATGACATGGCTTGGGAGTTTGCCGAGTTGATTGATCCTAGTGGTCCACAAAGGCTCAAGTGCAAGCTTTGTGGAAAAGTCATGTCGGGAGGGGTCACTAGGATGAAGGAGCACATTGGGCAGATCAAAGGCGCTGTGACCAGCTGTATGAAAGCCACACAAGATCAGATTACTCGAGCTTTTGCATCACACGAGGCACCAAAGAGGAAGAAATTGGAAAAGCAAAAGCGTGAAGAAGAAGTTAAAGCTGCAGTCACCATAGAGGTCAACGAGGATGATCAAGAACAACTGAATGAAGTTGGTGAAGGTACTCCAAAGAAGGGGGCAATGGATCAATATCTTGCACCAATTGATCCTTCGATCCCGTTGAAATCTAAAAAACAGCAGACTATAAATGATAGTGTTGATAAGGAAAGAAGCTACAAAGTTGGGCAATATTTGGCTAGATGGATGTACAAGAAAAATATACCCTTCAATGCTATCAATGATGATGATTTCAAACAGTTTTGTGAGGCTCTTGGTCGCTATGGTCCTGATTGGAAGCAACCCTCGCAATATATGATCAGGGAGAAGATGTTGGTTCAGGAGGTGGAAAGGACTAGGGATTTGTTGAAGCCACATGAGGTCGAGAGGGCAGATACGGGGTGCTCTGTCATGACTGATGCTTGGACGGACAAGAAAAGGAGGATCATCATGAACTTGTGCGTGCATTGCAAGTTGGGGACCATCTATCTTGGATCAAAGGAGGCATCGGCCGATGCACATACAAGTCTATACATTTTCAATTATGTGGATGAATGCATTGAGAAAATAGGTATGAATCATCTTCAACTTGATCTCATTCGTTTCTTTTCAAGTTTATTACTTGCTGAATTTTAGTACTTGCTTATTACTTGCTGAAAATTACTTATTGTGTTTTGTAGGTGCTGAAAATGTTGTGCAAGTAGTCACGGATAATGCTTCAAACAACATGGGAGCAAAGGTGATGTTGAAAGATAAAAGGCCCAAGTTATTTTGGACCTGGTGTGCATCTCACACCATCAACTTGATGGTAGAAGCGGTTGCAAAGTTGAAGCATTTTGGTTCTACAATAACCAAAGCCAAAGAAATGACTACTTTTCTTTATGCACATCATGCTACATTGGCCTTGATGAGGTCATATACAAAAAAGAGAGAGACATTGTTAGACCGGGGGTGACTAGATTTGCTTCGGCATTTCTTACCTTGCAAAGTCTTGATGCTAAGAGGAAGAATCTAAAGGAAATGTGTTGTAGTGATACTTGGGAAGGATGCAAGCACACGAGAACAAAGAAAGGGAAGGTGGCTCATGCCGCAATAATGAGTAGGACATTTTGGAAAAATGTGTCTCTTTGCATTAAGGTATTCTTTACTAAACTTCAAATTGTGCTTGTGTATGTTGGAATGCATGTGTATATGTTAAATAATAATGTTGTGCACTTGTGTTTGGGTATGTTGGAAACTTGGAATGGGAGGTTTTTGAGCCATTGGTGAAGATACTTTGGTTGGCTGATGGCGATGGACTGTCCATGGCCTCTATGTATGGAGAAATAATAGAGGCAAAGAAGGCAATATTGGTTGCGGTTGATAATTCGGACAAGGAATATAAGGCGATCACAACGGCCATGGAGAGCAAGATGAAGGGGAGGCTAGATACCCCATTGCACATGGCTGCATATGCCTTGAATCCATATTATAGTTATGCTACCACAAGCATCTTTACCGATGTGGAAGTCATGTCCGGCTTGATGGAAGTTATTGAGCAATTTTATCTCGATGATGATGAGAAGCAAAACAAAGTGCTTAACATTGACTTGCCCAAATTTAAAAAGAAGGAAGGCATGTTTGGGAAGGTGGCTGCCACCAAAGCAATTAGCAATGCAAATTTCAATGTCGGTAAGCTTGTTCCCAATATAATATTGTCATATTGCAATTCTGAATTTTTTGGGCTGATGCATAATACTTTTGTATTTTTCCTTGAAATGTAGGTGAGTGGTGGGCAACTTATGGACTACAAACTCCTACATTGATGCACATTGCTTTGAGGATACTCAACTTGACCACAAGTTCATCCGGATGTGAAAGAAATTGGAGTGTTTTTGAACAAGTAAGTCTCAACTTGCAAATACTCAAATCTGATCTGTATATTATTTTTGACAGAATGTAAATCACTAAGCTTCATTTCACAATTTTTAGGTGGATGCAAAGAGGAGAAATAAACTAGACGTGCATCGTAGGGACGATCTAGTTTATATCCAATTCAATGGAAGAATGATAGACAAGAGGAAGAAGTACTCCTCATCTTGTGATGTTCTTCTTGGTGAAGATGCTTCCATGGCACAAGATTGGATATGTGAAGGTGCTTACGTTGATGCTACGGAGGAGGTTGATGCAATGGGAGCTTCCGAGTTTGTTGAGCTACGTAGAAGTGCAAGAGTGAGAGAACTTCATGAAGTGGAAGAATTTGTTTCTGATGGGGAAGAATCTGATCACGGGCTTGTCAATGAGGATGACATAGACTTTGAGTCCGATGATGATGGGGTGATACAAGGTGCCAATGAAGATGAGGAGGGGGACCCGATGGAGCCTTAATGGGGCTTCAAGCCTTCAATGCTTTGCACTATGTGTGCTTTTTTATGTTTGCTAGCTATTTATTTCAGTTGTGACTTGTGAGAGAACTATGAACCACTATGCGTGTTGTTTGCTAGTTTCCTATTTTTCTTTGTCATGCAATGATGCAACTATGCAAAGCTATGGTTATTTATGACCTTACTATGTAATATGTATTGCTGGACTATGTTTATTTCTCATTGTTTGTCATGTGTGTGCACCTACATTTTGCAATTTATTTGATTTTTGAAGGCTTGGAGCACAACTGATGGTACATGGTCATGTATGTCCTTGTGCGTGTGTGCATGTGTGTACTGTTTAATATACTAATATATCATTTTTTAAGGCTTGGAGCACAACGTGATGGTTGATGGTCATGTATGTATGTGCTTGTGTATGTGTGCACTGTGTAATATATTAATATAGCATATTTTTTAAGGCTTAGAGGACAATTTATTTGTCATGTGTGTGTAATATTATGGCATATTTTAAATTATTTTGGTTGGGAAAACCTGAGATTTTTAAAAAACTTGCCGATAAATGGTCGACCGATAAAAACGATAAATCAGCCGATAAGCCAATTTATCTCTTCTCTTGGGTCGACCGATAAGTTAACGAGAAGCGATATCCCGAACAGTGCACTCCGTTCAACTAAAGTTGGAGAAACTGACACCCGCTAACCACCTATTGAGGCACCTGGGTATTCCAGGACTTGCCTGTTTTCTTTGGACCTCCACCCAGGCTCAAAGGGATCATGAGATTATTCATGCTAGAAACTTCCGTGTGCAGCCACAAGCTATTATGGGCTCTAGCATAGTTGAGTAAGTCGTGCGAACTCTTACAGTGGTAGACTAGTAGATGTAGGGGATGTAGGTGGTACGGTCTACCCGATCGTAAGGTGCTAGCGCTTCTGAAAGACTATGTCTCGGTCATCCGTCTTCTCAAACAGCATGTAGTGCGAGAAACCAAACAAAGGCGATCGAGTCTTTTGGGGAAAAGTGCGCAAACCTCTGCAGAGTGTAATAAACTAATCATGATTAGCCGTTTCCCCGGTTATGGACATCTTGAGTATCTAGTACCTGGATTTTCATGTGAATCTCAACATGTTACTCTAAATTAATTTTGTTGGGTTATGTTTAATGATGATGCTTAATTGGGATTGAGAATGCTGTCAACCATTCTCAATGTTTAACAACCACCATGATAGTTAAATAAAAATTATTCCTTTGAAGTAGGGAAAAATTGGCTTTACGCAAAATTGTAACCATAGAGCTTTCCACCAGCCAAATATGCATATAGTATAGCTGTTTCATTCCATTACTCTCTATGTGTTACCTTGCCAGCATATTCCATGTGCTGACCCGTTTCGGGCTGCAACGTTAATGTTGCAGACTTTTCAGACGACAATTAAGGAGTTTTAGGTCGTGGTTCTATACTCAGTGATGCCGTTGGAGTTGATGGACTCACTTATCTTCCAAGCCTTCCGTTGTTATCGTTATTAGATGGCCTTAAGCCATATTTATTGTAATAAGTTCTCTTTTGAGACACTCGATGTAATAAGTGTGTGATTGCTACTCTGCTATAAATCCTCCGAGTACTGTGTGGTGTCAGCATTACTAATCCAGGGATGACACCGGAGCACAGAGATCAGACTGTTTGAGGTTTGGTCGCTACACCTCTATTCCCCCACACGTCCTGTTATTCTCCGGCGACGTCAGCCCCAACACGCACCCGCACCCGAACCAGTCAACCCTCGTACTCCCCTCCGCATACGACTGGACCGGCGCATCTTCCACGGCTCCTATTCATTCCATCCGAGGCCTCTCCGTCGTCCTCCGCCTTGCGGCCTTGGTTCGCTCGCCGTGCGCGGTGCGCCGCCCTCTTGCATTGTCAATGTCGTCAACAACCGAGAGGAACAAGGAGATGATTGTACGTGGAGAGGATGACAGTAGGGACCCACCAGCGTCATGGAAGTACACAAGCAAGTGCCCCTATATTACAAGCCCAAAAATATGGTTCCTCCTAATGGTTGGATATCTGGGGCTCACGCCATTGTCAACGTAGTCAATAAACGAGAGAATTACACTACGAGCGGCTGACACCAGGGACCCAGTAGGTCGCCCAGTTTTTTTGAGGAACAAGCAGTTGTTATTTATACTAGTTTTATCGACGGATCAGGGTAACAACTAGGCTGTGTGGGGGCTGTGGCCCGTCTAGCCAGGGTTTTATTTATGTTTACCACATCATGAGCCCAGTTGTGTTTTTTTCTTGCTGAAAATGGCTAGACCAGTTCTATTTTTTAAAAGAAATACCCAAGCGAGGCCTACTTGCTTTATCAGCCCTGATGGGCTGCAAATCTTTCAAGACGAGGAGAGTTTCATTCGGTTTGCCCAGAAATGGGCTGTACATTTTTAAAACACATCAAATTGGGAATTAGTTTCAATTTTTTTCATTACAAGATTTTAAACTCCATTGATTTTTATGCGTGGACAATTATTTGGATTTTATATTTATATAAATTGTTTTTCAAAATAGTTTGAATGTGAATCGATATTTCGGGATTAAAAATAGTTGACCGCACAAAAATATGCAAAAATTCGTATACTTTTTAACCGTGGCCACAATATGGGGTGTAATGCTAACAAAAATAAGATGGGCTTCAAAAAATTCTTAATAATTAGCAAATGGGTTGTACATTATTAGAAATAATACACACGAGAGCAGTGACTGTTGGATGTCCATCCAACGGCTGTTGTGCTTCTTCAATCTCTGTTTTTCCTGCTCCAGCCGCTCAAACAAGCGCCGGCGGGACTGCCTGCTCCCTCCTCCCGCGGCAGGCTATGCTGCCGCGCAGGCCTCTGATACGTCTCCATCGTATCTACTTTTCCAAACACTTTTGCCCTTGTTTTGGACTCTAACTTGCATGATTTGGATGGAACTAACCCGGACTGACGCTGTTTTCAGCAGAATTACCATGGTGTTATTTATGTGCAGAAACAAACGTTCTCGGGATGACCTGAAACTTCATGGAGCAACTTTTTGGAAAATATAAAAAATACCTGAAAAGATGAAGGCCATGGGGTCCACCACCTATCCACGAGGGTGGGGGGTGCGCCCCCTACCTCATGGGCCCCCTTGTGCCTCTCCGACTCCGACTCCAACTCTATATATTGTGTTTCAGGGAGAGAGAAATTAGAGATAAGGATTCATCACGTTTTATGATACGGAGCCGCCGCCAAGCCCTAAAACCTCTCGGGAGGGCTGATCTAGAGTCCATTCGGGGCTACGGAGAGGGGAATCCGTCGCCATCATCATCATCAACCATCCTCCATCACCAATTTCATGATGCTCGCCGCCGTGCGTGAGTAATTCCATCGTAGGCTTGCTGGACGGTGATGGGTTGGATGAGATCTATCATGTAATCGAGTTAGTTTTGTTAGGGTTTGATCCCTAGTATCCACTATGTTATGAGATTGATGTTGCAATGACTTTGCTATGCTTAATGCTTGTCACTAGGGCCCGAGTGCCATGATTTCAGATCTGAACCTATTATGTTTTCATCAATATATGAGAGTTCTTGATCCTATCTTGCAAGTCTATAGTCACCTATTATGTGTTATGATCCGTTAACCCTGAAGTGACAATAATCGGGATACTTACCGGTGATGAACATAGTTTGAGGAGTTCATGTATTCACTATGTTTAATGCTTTGTTCCGGTACACTATTAAAAGGAGGCCTTAATATCCCTTAGTTTTTGTAAGGACCCCGCTGCCACGGGAGGGTTGGACAAAAGATGTCATGCAAGTTCTTTTCCATTGATGAACTGGAGCTAGTTCTGTGTCACCCTAGGTTATGACTGTTACATGATGAACCGCGTCCGGCATAATTCTCCATCACCGATCCATTGCCTACGAGCTTTCCATATATTGTTCTTCGCTTATTTACTTTTCCGTTGCTTTTGCTATCATCACTACAAAATATCAAAAACACTACTTTTACTACTGTTACCTTTTGCTACCATTACCACTACTATCATATTACTTTGCTAATAAATACTTTGTTGCAGATACTAAGTTTCCAGGTGTGGTTGAATTGACAACTCAGCTGCTAATAATTGAGAGTATTCTTTGGATCCCCTTGTGTCGAATCAATAAATTTGGGTTGAATACTTTACCCTCGAAAACTGTTGTGATCCCCTATACTTGTGGGTTATCAGCCTCACCACCCCACCGGACTCCCATCGCTGGCCTAGCCATCCCTCTACTCACCCACACCTGCTGTTATTCTCCGGGGACGGCAGACGAACCAGTAAACCCTCGTACTCCTCCGCATGGGAAACAACTGCCGAGGCTTCCCTGGCTCCGTGTCGTTCCCTTCCTAGGCCTCACCGTCGTCCACCGCCCTTGTGCTCTCAGCGCGGCCTGGCCAACATGGTCAATGAATGACATCCATCGGAAGTGGACTGTACATGAAGAGGCTGACAGCTGGGTCCACGGCCGCACGCAAGGAAATGCCTCCTTATTACGCGCAAAATAATGATTCCTCCACCTGACAGCTAGGACCCATGGGAAGGGCTTCTGTATTTCGTGAAAAAAACGTACCTGCGCTGACAGGTCGGACCCACCAGCTATATCTTCGCACGCAAGGAAGTGCGTCCTCATGACGCACGAAAAAATGAATACCCCTTGGTAGCTGGGACCCACCATAGTGGGTGGCTGACTTGTGGGCCTACTAAGTTGACGGGGACAAAGGGCTTTGTCAACTTAGTCAATATGAACGATTCTAGCTCCAATGATCGGCCGATGTCCATCCGACGGCCATAGTGCTTCTTCAACCTCTGGTCTTCTTGCTCCAGCCGCCCAAAGCAGCGCCGGTCGTGCCGCCTGCTCCTGCCTCCCGTGGCCGGCTGTGCTGCCACGGAGGCCTCACTGCCCCCATACTACTCCCACCGCTGGCCAGGCCATCCCTCCACTCACCCACACCCCCTATTATTCTACGGTGACGACAGCCTCACACCGCAGTCGAACTAGTGAACCCTCGTACTCCTCTCCGCGTGGGTATCCACTGCCGCGTCTTCCCCGGCTCCGCGTCGTCCCCTTCCTAGGCCTCGCCGTCATCCACCGCCTTGGTGCTCTCGGCGCGGCCTGGTCAATGTGGTAAACGACCGACTTCCATCGAAAGAGTACTGTACGTGGAGAGGCTGACAGTTGGGTCCACGGCCGCAGCTGGGTCCACGGCCACAGCCCAGTTTTTTTGTGATTTACCAAGTCGCTTTGTCAGGCCTGTTGGGCTGGAAATCTTTCAAGACAAGGAGAGCTTCATTCGGCTGGCCGAGAAAATGGCCTATCAGTAATGAGAAATGGGCTAAACATTTTTAAAACACATCAAACCGGCAATTAGTTTCAAATTTCTTTTTTTCATTTCGAGATTTTAAATTGCATTGATTTTTATGCATGGACAATTTGTTGGATTTTATATTGATATACATTTATTTTTAAAATCAGTTTGAATGTGACTCGAAATTTCGGGATTAAAAACAGTTCGGACCGCACCGAAATATGCAAAACTTCATATAATTTTTTAACCATGGCCACAATATGGGATGTAATGCTAACAAAAAGAATATGGGTCCAAAAAACCTTAAGAATTAGCAAATGGGCTATAAATTATTAGAAATAATGGCAGATGGGATGCATGTTGTTTTCCACAGATTTGAGGCTTTCCTAAAAAAAGGTTGACGCACAAGCAGTGACTATTGGATTTCCATCCAACGGCCGTCGTGCTTCTTCAATCTCTGCTCTTCCTGCTCCAGCCGCTCAAACAAGCGCCGACAGGACTGCTTGCTCCCTCCTCCCTGCAGCCGGCTGTGCTGCCGCGCAGGCCTCACCGCCCCACCGTACTCCCATCGCTGGCCTAGCCATCCCTCTACTCCCCCACCCCTGTTGTTATTCTCCGGCGACGGCAGACGAACCAGTAAACCCTCGTGCAGTCGTACTCCCCTCCGTGTGGGAAACAACTGCTGAGTCTTCCCTACCTCTGTGTTGTTCCCTTCCTAGGCCTCGCTGTCGTCCACCACCCTGGTGCTCTCGGCGCGGAGCGGCTAACAGTTGGGTCCATGGCCGCACGCAAGGAAATGCCTCCTTATTACGCGCAAAATAATGATTCCTCCACTTGACATCTGGGACACACCGGAAGGGCCTCTGTATTTCGCGAAAAAAACATTATCGCCGCTCACAGCTCGGACCCACCAGCTATATGTTCGCACGCAAGGAAGTGCCTCCTTATTACGCACAAAAAAAATGAATACTCCCCCTGCTACCTGGTACCCAGTATAGTGGCAGGCTGACTTGTAGGCCTACTAAGTTGACAGGGACGGAGGGCTTTGTCAACTTAGTCAATATGCACGATTCTAGCTCCAGTGACCGTACGATGTCCATCCAACGGCCGTAGTGCTTCTTCCACCTCTGGTCTTCTTGCTCCAGCTGCCCAAACCAGCGTCAGTCGTGCCTCGTGCTCCTACCTCCCGTGGCCGGCTGCGATGCGGCGGAGGCCTCACCGCCCCCTACTACTCCCACCGCGCGAGCGAACAGGTGTTCTGCGTGGCCGTTTTGGCCCAGAAGATGGCCTCAAATCGAAAAACATTCAACATGAAAGTTGTTCGTCTCATCGAAACATTCAGGATTGCTTTTGGGCTCGTTTCCATCCAAGATCGTTTACCACCGGAAAAAGGATCCACAAGGTGCAGCCAGTTTAAACCAAACAGTTTTGGAAAGTTCGGACAAAACCAATCCGAATTTGACTAGGGTTTTGGACGTGAATCCAAGCCTTTTCCTTGCACGGGAAGTCCATCTGCCTCTTATATACCTAAGGGGTGACGGACGATTGAACAACACACAATCGGTCAAATCATCTACCACTTTTTATTTTTTATATTTTCTCCCTAACCCTAGTTCTTCTTCTTCCTCGTTCTTCGTCTGTTCTTCTTGTTGCAGGGCGGCGAACCTCGAGGCCCTAGGGGCGATCAGATCGACCTAGGGCAGCCCATAGCTGCCGCGTGCCCTGACGGGGTCCCTCCCCGACGTGTGGGGTTTCGGGTCCTCAAAAGCACCCGCTGGATTGCTTGTGTACCGCGCTTCCGGACAGGTCTCCTTCGACGTGAGCTGCGGTGCATCACCCCCGGCGTCGAGGGTACACAGTGACGTGTTCGTGTGCGAACAAACCCATCACCGTCCAGCAATCCTACGATGGAATTACTCACGCACGGCGGTGAGCATCATGAAATTGGTGATGGAGGATGGTTGATGATGATGATGGCGACGGATTCCCCTCTCCGGAGCCCCGAACGGACTCCAGATCAGCCCTCCCGAGAGAGTTTAGGGCTTGGCGACGGCTCCGTATCGTAAAACGCGATGAATCTTTCTCCTTGATTTTTTTCTCTCCGAACAGGAATATATAGAGTTGGAGTTGAGGTCGGAGGAGCTCCAGGGGGCCCACGAGGTAGGGGCGCGCCCCCACCCTCGTGGCTAGGGTGTGGGCCCCCTGGCCTTGATCTTTTGCCATTATTTTTTATTATTTCCAAAAATACGCTCCGTGGAGTTTCAGGTCATTCCGAGAATTTTTGTCTCTGCACATAAATAACACCATGACAATTCTGCTGAAAATAGCGACAGTCCGGGTTAGTTCCATTCAAATCATGCAAGTTAGAGTCCAAAACAGGGGCAAAAGTGTTTGGAAAGGTAGATACGACAGAGACGTATCAACTCCCCCAAGCTTAAACCTTTGCTTGTCCTCAAGCAATTCAGTTGAAAAACTAAAAGTGATAAAGAAAAACTTTTACAAACTCGGTTTGCTCTTGTTGTTGTAAATATGTAAAGCCAGCATTCAAGTTTTCAGGAAAGATTATGAACTAACCATATTCTCAATAACTCTTAGGTCTCATGTTTACTCATATCAATGGCATAATCAACTAGCGAGCGATAATAATAAATCTCGCATGACAACACTTTCTCAAAACAATCATAATATGATATAACAAGATGGTATCTCGCTAGCCCTTTCTGAGACCGCAAAACATAAATGCAGAGCACCTTTAAAGATCAAGGACTGACTAGACATTGTAATTCATGGTAAAAGAGATCCGGTCAAGTCATACTCAATGTAAACTAAGAGTAATAAATGCAAATGACAGTGGTGCTCTCCAACTGGTTCTTTTTAATAAGAGGATGGTGACTCAACATAAAAGTAAGTAGATAGGCCCTTCGCAGAGGGAAGCAGGGATTTGTAGAGGTGCCAGAGCTCGGTTTTGAAATAGAGATGAATAATATTTTGAGTGGTATACTTTCATTGTCAACATAACAACCAAGAGATGGCGATATCTTCCATGCTACACACATTATAGGTGGTTCCCAAACAGAATGGTAAAGTTTATACTCCCCCTCCACCAACAAGCATCAATCAATGGCTTGCTCGAAACAATGAGTGCCTCCAACTAACATGAGTCCCAGGGGGAGTTTTGTTTGCAATTATTTTGATTTGATTTCCATAAAGCATGGGACTGGGCATCCCGATGACCAGCCACTTTCTCGTGAGTGAGGAGCGGAGT
The DNA here is from genome assembly GCF_002162155.2 of Triticum dicoccoides. Taxonomy (NCBI): domain Eukaryota; kingdom Viridiplantae; phylum Streptophyta; class Magnoliopsida; order Poales; family Poaceae; genus Triticum; species Triticum dicoccoides. The sequence goes on from NC_041382.1 coordinate 553,143,977, forward strand.
CCACTCCTCTTGAGAATAACCCGCATAACATGGAAGATACGGACAGCCCTAGTTGATACATGAGCTATTAGAGCATACAAAACATGATATTTATTTGAAGGTTTATAGTTTGGCACATACAAATTTACTTGGAACGGCAAGTAGATACCGTATATAGGTAGCTATGGTGGACTCATATGGAATAACTTTGGGGTTTACGGGATTGGATGCACAAGCAGTATTCCCGCTTAGTACAGGTGAAGGCTAGAAAAAGACTGGGAAGCGACCAGCTAGAGAGCGACAACAGTCATGAACATGCATTAAAATTAATCAACACCGAATGCAAGCATGAGTAGGATATAATGCACCATGAACATAAATATCATAGAGGCTATGTTGATTTTGTTTCAACTACATGCGTGAACATGTGCCAAGTCAAGCCACTCGAATCGTTCAAAATAGGATACCACCCTATCATACCATATCACAACCATTTTAATAGCATGTTGGCACGCAAGGTAAACCATTATAAGCTCCTAGCTAATTAAGCATGGCATAAGAAACTATGATCTCTAATTGTCATCGCAAACATGTTTATTCATAATAGGCTGAATCAGGAACGATGAACTAATCATATTTACAAAAACAAGAGAGGTCGAGTTCATACCAGCTTCTCTCATCTCAATCAGTCCATCATATATCGTCATAATTGCCATTCAGTTGCACGACCGAGTGATGTGAATAATAATAATAGTGCATGTGCATTGGACTAAGCTGGAATCTGCAAGCATTCAATAAACAGGAGAAGACAAGGCAATATGGGCGCTTTGGTCAGATCAACAATAATGCATATAAGAGCCACTTCAACAGTTTAATTAAGGTCTTCTCCTATCGTCCCGCAAAGAAAAGAAAAGAAATAAAACTATTTACACGGGAAAACTCCCAACAAGCAAAAGAAGAACAGGAAATCTTTTTGGGTTTTCTTATTTTTAATTACTACTACAAGCATGGAAAGTAAACTAATTAAAAGCTACAACTATTTTTTTTGTTTTTCTTAAGGTTTATCAAACACACAAGAAGAAGGTATAAAAAAGAAATAAACTAGCATGGATATTACAATGAAAAAGTATGAGCATCGACATCTAGCAATGAGTGTGTCAACATGAATGTAACGTCGGTGGGAAACACGTACCCCCCAAGCTTAGGCTTTTGGCCTAAGTTGGTCTAATGCCACAGATGGCCTGGTGGATATCCAAAGTTGTAGTTGGGGTCGTACTGAGATGCAGCAGTCATTGCATCGTGGGCTGCAGCTTGGAGGCGAGCTATCTCAGCTATCCTCTTATACTCTTCCGCCTCCTCTATGGTTATAAAATATCTCCCTTTTTCCTGAAAATCAAAGAAAGTAGAAGTAGGGAGAGCGACGTGATAGGTGCATTGTCTGTCAAAGATTAGTCGGTACTGGAGGAACTGATCGTTCCTCTCAACAAACTGATGATGAACCATAGCCTCATAATCTAAATAAGCAGGAGGCAAGTCAATATCATCCTCACGTATGGTTATACCAAGAAAATTAGCTATGCGGGTTGCGTAAATTCCACCAAAGAAATCTCCATTAAATCTATTAAGATGCAACCTTCGTGCAACAATGGCTCCCAAATTATAAGATCTATCTCCTAACACAGCACTCTGAAGAATACTGAGGTCGGGGACACACACGTGACATGCTTCATCTTTACCGTTAATGCATCTACCTATGAAGAGAGCAAAATAATGTATAGCAGGAAAGTGAATGCTCCCTATGGTAAATTGTGCTATATCTCTAGATTCCCCCACAGTTATACTACCTAGAAAATCTCTAAATTCAGATTTGCGAGGTTCACTAGCACTACCCCATTGTGGAAGATTGCAAGCAGTGGTAAAGTCCTCTATGTCCATCGTGTAAGAATTTTCATAAATATCAAACAGGACAGTCTGAGAATTACATGAAGATGAAAATTCAAACCTCCTCACAAAGGAACTAGTGAGATAGTGGTACTAACAACATTTTTCTTCCTTGAAGCTCACAAGATCAGCGTTACGCAAATATGCGTTAAATTCTTCATTAATTCCTGCTCGATCCATGAAGTCCTCTGAAGGCCATTCACAAGGCCGCACTAGAGCGTCCCTTGGTGGCTCATCATCAGCATCACGCATTGCAGGCCTGGGTCCTTGTTTCCTTGAAGAACCACCTTGGTACATTTTCCTAAACATATTTCTTCCTCTGAAAAATTTCTGAAATTTTTAGTAACTTCAAATAAAAGTAAACCAAACTTAACAAAATTGATAGCAACTACTCCTACAAGTTCCTAGAGCCTATACCATGCATTAGAACTACCTAGAACCATATAAATTTGACATGCAAGCTCAAGAACATGCTCACCTAGGCAGCACAAATTTGCAATGAATAAAGCACTAGAACAAAAACTAATTGGACCAATGGAGGAGTCACATACCAAGGAACAATTCCCCAAAGTAGTTTTGTGAGAGGTGCTTTGAGCAAGGAGATCGAAAATCGCAGCAAAATGAGCTAGAACTCATGCTTGAGCTGGATAATGGTGTTTGTGGGAGGAAGAAGGAGTGTGTGGGTGCAGGAATAAGTGGAGGAGGGCCACTATGGGCCCACGAGGCAGGGGGGCGCGCCCTCCACCCCCGTGGCCAGGTGGATGCCCCCCCTGTTGTGTTCTTAGTGCCTAATATTCTCAAATATTCCATAAAAAATCATATTTAAATTTCAGGGCATTTGGAGAACTTTTATTTTCGGGGTATTTTTATATTGCATGGATAATTCAGATAACAGACAGAAAATACTATTTTTATTTTATTTAATATAAATAACAGAAAATAAAAGGAGGGTACTGAGAGTAGTGTTTTCTAAATTCATCCATCTCATGATCATCAAAAGGAATCCATTAACAAGGTTGATCAAGTCTTGTTAACAAACTCATTCCGAATAACATGAAACCAGAGAATTTTTGAATAACACTAGGTTACCTCAACGGGGATATGCAAATCCCCAACAATAAGAATATCATATTTCTTCTTGACAGTAGGAAGAGGAAATTCAAAACCTCCAAAAATAATCGATGGAATTTTTCCAATAGAATTGATATTGTCGACTTGAGGTTGTTTCCTCGGAAAGTGTACCGTATGCTCATTACCATTAACGTGAAAAGTGAAATTGCCTTTGGTGCAATCAATAACAGCCCCTACAGTATTCAGAAAGGGTCTTCCAAGAATAATAAACATACTATCATCCTCGGGAATATCAAGAATAACAAAGTCCGTTAAAATAGTAACGTTAGCAACCACAATAGGCACATCCTCACAAATACCGACAGGTATAGCAATTGATTTATTAGTCATTTGCAAAGATATTTCAGTAGGTGTCAACTTATTCAAATCTAGTCTATGATATAAAGAGAGAGGCATAACACTAACACCGGCTCCAAGATCACATAAAGCAGTTTTAACATAGTTTCTTTTAATGGAGCATGGTATAGTGGGTACTCCTGGATCTCCAAGTTTCTTTGGTATTCCACCTTTAAAAGTATAATTATCAAGCATGATGGAAATTTCAGGTTTCGGTATCTTTCTTTTATTAGTAACAATTTCTGTCATGTACTTAGCATAAGGATTCATTTTGAGCATCAGTTAATCGCGTATGCAAAAAAGATAGGTCTAATCATTTCAGCAAAGCGCTCAAAATCCTCATCATCCTTTTTCTTGGATGGTTTGGGAGAAAAAGGGATGGATTTTTGAACCCATGGTTCTCTTTCTTTACCATGTTTACTAGCAACAAAGTCTTTCTTATCATAACGTTGATTCCTTGATTGTGGGTTATCAAGATCAACAGTGGGTTCAATTTCTATATCATTATCATTGCTAGGTTGAGCATCAACATGAACATTATCATTTACATTATCACTAGTTTCATGTTCATTACCAGATTGTGTTTCAGCATCAGAAATAGAAATATCATTTGGATTCTCAGGTGTTTCTACAATAGGTTCACTAGAAGCATGCAAAGTCCTATCATATTTCTTTTTCTTCCTTTTAGAAGGACTAGGTGCATCTATATTATTTCTTTGAGAATCTTGCTCAATTCTCTTGGGGTGGCCTTCAGGATACAAAGGTTCCTGAGTCATTTTACCAGTTCTAGTAGCCACTCTAATAGCATAGTCATTATTCTTACTATTCAATTCATTGAGCAAATCATTTTGAGCCTTAAGTACTTGCTCTACTTGAGTGGTAACCATAGAGGCATGTTTACTAATAAGTTTAAGTTCACTTTTGACATTAGCCATATAATCACCCAAGTGTTCAAGCATATCAGCACTGCATTTTAATTCTCTAACAAAATAAGCATTGAAGTCTTCTTGCTTAACCATAAATTTATCAAACTCATCTAAGCATGGTCTAGCAAACTTAGTAAATGGGATTTCAGCTTTATCATATCTATAGAGAGAATTTACCTTTACTACCTGTGTTGGGTTATCAAGACCATGTGTTTCTTCTATAGGTGATGGATTAAAACCATATATTTCTTCAACAGGCGGTAAATTAAGACCATGTATTTCTTCAATATGAGGTAAATTCTTAACATCTTCAGCTTTAATACCCTTTTCTTTCATGGATTTATTTGCCTCTTGCATATCTTTAGGATTGAGAAATAGAACACCCCTTTTCTTCGGACTTGGTTTAGGAATAGGCTCAGGAGTTGGCTCAGGAAGTGTCTAATTATTTTCATTTGTCAACATATTATTGAATAGAATTTCAGCTTCATCCCGTGTTCTTTCCCTGAAAACAGAACCAGCACAACTATCCAGGTAATCTCTGGATGCTTCGGTTAGTCCATTATAAAAGATATCAAGTATTTCATTTTTCTTAAGAGGATGATCAAGCAAAGCATTAAGTAATTGGAGAAGCCTCTCCCAAGCTTGTGGGAGACTCTCCTCTTCAATTTGCACAAAATTATATATATCCCTTAAGGCAACTTGTTTCCTATGAGCAGGGAAATATTTAGCAGAGAAGTAATAAATCATATCCTGGGAACTACGCACACAACCAAGATCAAGAGAATTAAACCATATCTTAGCATCACCCTTTAATGAGAACGGAAATATTTTAAGGATATAAAAGTAGCGAGTTCTCTCATCATTAGTGAATAGGGTAGCTATATCATTTAATTTAGTAAGATGTGCCACAACAGTTTCAGATTCAAAGCCATAAAAAGGATCAGATTCAACCAAAGTAATTATATCAGGATCAATAGAGAATTCATAATCCTTATCAGTAACAAAGATAGGTGAAGTGGCATAAGCAGGATCATAATTCATTATAGCATTCAAAGTTTTTTTGTTTAAGCTTAGCTAATAATTTCTTAAGATCACTTCTATCATTGCAAGCAAGAAAGTCTCTTTTAGTTTCTTCATCCATAACATAGACCTTAGGCACAACAGGTAATTCATATTTATTAGGAGAGCCTTCATAATCACTTTCATCGGTATTATCAGTTTCAATAATTTCATTCTCTCTAGCCCTAGCAAGTTGTTCATCAAGAAATTCACCCAGTGGCACAGTAGTATCAGGCATAGAAGTAGTTTCATCATAAGTATCATGCATAGCAGAAGTAGCATCATCAATAATATGCGACATATCAGAATCAATAGCAGAAGCAGGTTTAGGTGTCGCAAGCTTACTCAAAATAGAAGGTGAATCAAGTGCAGAGCTAGATGGCAGTTCCTTACCTCCCCTCGTAGTTGAGGGATAAATCTTGGTTTTTGGATCTCTCAAGTTCTTCATAATGATAAGCAGATATAAATCCCAAGTGACTCAAAGAATAGAGCTATGCTCCCCAGCAACGGCGCCAGAAAATAGTCTTGATAACCCACAAGTATAGGGGATCGCAACAGTTTTTGAGGGTAGAGTATTCAAACCAAATTTATTTATTCGACACAAGGGGAGCCAAAGAATATTCTCAAGTATTAGCAGCTGAGTTGTCAATTCAACCACACATGGAAACTTAATATCTGTAGCAAAGTATTTAGTAGCAAAGTAATATGATAGTAGTGGTAATGGTAGCAAAAGGTAACGGTAGCAAAAGTAATATTTTTGGTGTTTTATAGTGATGATAACAATAGCAACGGAAAAGTAAATAAGCGAAGAACAATATATGGAAAGCTCGTTGGCAATGGATCAGTGATGGAGAATTATGCCGGATGTGGTTCATCATGTAACAGTCATAACCTAGGGTGACACAGAACTAGCTCCAATTCATCAATGTAACGTAGGCATGTATTCCGAATATAGTCATACGTTCTTATTGAAAAGAACTTGCATGCCATCTTTTGTCCTACCCTCCCGTGGCAGCGGGGTCCTAGCGGAAACTAAGGGATATTAAGGCCTCCTTTTAATAGAGTACCGGACCAAAGCATTAACACATGGTGAATACATGAACTCCTCAAACTACGGTCATCACCGGAAGTGCTCCCGATTATTATCACTTCGGGGTTGCCGGATCATAACATGTAGTAGGTGACTATAGACTTGCAAGATAGGATCAATAACTCACATATATTCATGAAAACATAATAGGTTCAGATCTGAAATCATGGCACTCGGGCCCTAGTGACAAGCATTAAGCCTAGAAAAGTCATAGCAACATCAATCTCAGAACATAGTGGATACTAGGGATCAAACCCTAACAAAACTAACTCGATTACATGATGAATCTCATCCAACCCATCACCGTCCAGCAAGCTTACGAAGGAATTACTCACGCACGGCGGTGAGCATCATGAAGTTGGTGATGGAGGATGGTTGATGATGACGATGACGACTGTCGGATTTCGGGTTCCGGCAGACCCTTAAGGTTTGAACTCTGGGGTGCGCGCGAAGATTACGCCTTCTACCTCACCGTCTCGCAAAGATCTAGACTACTGAAAGAACTGCACAAGAGACACAAGGTTTATACTGGTTCGGGCCACCGTGGTGGTGTAATACCCTACTCCAGTGTGTGGTGTGTGGATTGCCTCTTGGGGCTGATGATGATGAACAATACAAACAAGAACAGCCTCGCGAGGGTCTGCTCTTGGCTGGGGCGATGAACTGCTAGGAGGAGTTCAGTCACCCTTCTCTCTCTCTCTCTGATTTCGATTTTATCCGATCCCCTGATTTCGATCCAATCTCCCCTACACTATGGTGGTTAGTCCTATTTATAGAGGCCCTGGTCCTCTTCCCAAATATCGAGCTGGAAGGGAGCCAACAATGGCGGGCTAATGTGAAGGGGGACAGCAAGTATCAGCTATCCTGACAAAAGCAGTCTTCGCCTGCGCAAAGCTCTGGTGATGACGCCATCTTAGGCTCCACGGTGACCTCCGTCTCGTAGTCCTCCTGGTCTTGGTCTCGTTGCACCAAAATGGCAACCTTTGCCTGATGCCTTGGTACTCCACGGCTGCACTTGCTCCCTTTACACCAAAGAGGAAAGGAGGACGCTGTGCGGGCTGGCACCCGCCTGGCGCCTTTGATCGTCATGGCTTGCGTCACGGGCTCCTCGTGAGGTACCCCGCCTTGATCTCTCCGCCTCCTCGCGAGCCAGCCTGACAAGGCCGTGCCTGAGGAAGCTCCGTGTCGTCCGCCCCGCGAGGCTTGGCCCCTCGCGAGGGTCTTGAGTCTTGTGTTGATGAAGATGGGCCATGCTGGGCCCCCTTTGAGCCACGCCACAGGACGCAGGCAGGCAAGTCTAGGGACCCCCGTTCCCAGAACGCCGACAGTAGCCCCCGGGCCCAAGGCGCGCCCGAACTTGGTCGTGCTGAGAGGCGAAAGGGCAAGGGCGAAGCGCCGCGGGCCCGAACAGCCTGCGGCCTTGGGCGCCGTGTGGCGGTTGATGGGACGTGGGTGTCTCCGCTTCCCCACGACGCCTCGGTGATTGCGCGGGTTGGACAAGTCCCTGCATGCAAATCGTGTCACGATTACCTGCGATCGAGGAGGCCGGCGGTTGGCCTTCGCCGGCTATAAGTACGGAACTGCGCGTGCCCTTCCAGTCCATCCCTCCTTGCTTCTCCTTCTTCCCAATCCTTGCTCCGTCTTGCCGCGATGGCTCCGATTTGCCGGTTCTCTACAGCGGAGAAGGGAAAGGCCTGCCAGGTCGAGCCTACCTCTCCCGCGCCCAAGCGCGGCCGAGGGCGCCCCCGGAAGCACCCCGTGGTCGCCATGGCAGCTTCGCGCGGTCGTGGAGATGGTTCCCAGCACGGTGACGGGCGAGCTGCTGCGGCCGGAGGACGCGCCTTGGTTGTGCGCTCCCCTAGGCCACGCTCGCCCGGCTCCAACTCCCTCGCTTCCTCCTTGGTGAGCTCCCGGCCGGTGCCCCGGGCGGCCTCTGGCTACAGGCAGATGGCTGCTGCAGCCGGGCCTCATGGGCTGCACTGGAGGTCTCCGCCATTGGGAGCTTGTCCCTGACCCGTGGTTGGCAGGCGTTTGCCCGTGCTCGCGGCCTGGAGTGCCGGTGCACCCTGCACTTTAAGTTTGACGGTGATGCCACCCTCTATGTGAGGGTGTTTGGGAAGATGGTCGCCGCGCAGGGTTCTACCCTGAGGACGACGACCGAGCTCGGGGACCCAGCCTTGATGACGACGGAGGAGACAGCGCCCGCGTGGTGGGCGGTGCTCAAGGCTCCCCAAGCTTCATCGACTCTTCTTCAAGCGACTCTTCCAGCAGTGGCCGCGGTCAGCCCCCGCGCTACCGCGCTTGCTTGGGAGGCGGCAGTACGTCCGTCCGCCGTCGCGCCCCGGTGAAGCGTGAGAGGGAGTCTGCTTGATCCTCAGAGACAGCCCGAGTCTCCTCCGTAGGCCGGCGTGAGGCGAGCCGCGCCGGGCTTGTCCTTTCTCTCCTTTTGTTTCCTGCGTAAAAGAAAACAACTGCATGGAGCCCCGCGGGGGCGTGTTCGGGATTATTATTGTTAACCATTACCTTGATTCCGTTTTTGTGCCTTTCGGCTGTGTGTCTGCGCGTGGATAGTTCCCGACCCCGGCTGTGGGGGGGCGACCGACCCAGGCCCTTTGTTTGTGTCGCGGTGCTCGTGGGGCACGGACTGGAGGGGTGCTCCTGTAAGGGGCCCAGGTCGCGAACCCTTTGAATGACTAGGATAGGAACGCTCGCGAGGGTGTTCAGCTGCCCCCTCGCGAGGCCTGGCGCAAGAGAAATCGAGGCAGGAGAGTGAAAAGCCGAAGAACCGCAAGCCAAAGACGGCAACAACTTCAATTAAACTTCAAATGCGAACAACAAGCCAACTACGGAAAGCAAATGAAAAATCCCCGTCCGGCACCTAATCTAGTCTTCGACGTCTTCTCACCAGCGCGGAGCTAAGTGCTGCCACTGGGCGTGGGAGGGAACCCCAGGGGCATGTACAGCCCCACTCATTATGTGAGAGTGTCACGGGCGGCGAGCTTCACAGGTGTTGGCCTTCTTCACAGGCTCCGGGCCTTTCTTCTTAGGGGAAACGAGCTTCACAGGCATTCTCCTTCTTCACAGGCTCCGGGCCTTTCCTAAAATGCGATAGCTTCACAGGCACTCGCCTTGCTTCACAGGCTCTGGGCCTTTTCCAAAATGCGATAGCTTCACAGGCACTCGCCTTGCTTCACAGGCTCTGGGCCTTTTCCAAAATGCGATAGCTTCACAGGCACTCGCCTTGCTTCACAGGCTCTGGGCCTTTTCCAAAATGCGATAGCTTCACAGGCACTCGCCTTGCTTCACAGGCTCTGGGCCTTTTCAGGGGTAGAACCTCCGGAGGTGCTGGATGTTCCATGCATTCTGGACCGGCACTCCCTCCTGAGTCTCCAAGCGTGCGGAGCTGGGCCTAGAAACACGAACAACCTTGAACAGGCCCTCCCACATGGGAGAGAGCTTGTGCAGTCCCTCCCTGGAGAGAACCCGCCTGAGCACGAGGTCTCCTACCTCAAGAGTCCTGGGACGGATGTTGCGGCAGTGATATCGCCGCAGCGCTTGCTGGTACCTCGCCGCTCGCAGCGCGGCTTCTTGGCGACGTTCCTTCCCTAGCACGAGGTACATACCCCGCATGGCGTCCTGCTGCGCCTCGTCGAATGCCAGGACCCGCGCGGAGCGACGTCTGACCTCGTGAGGGAGGACCGCTTCGGCTCCATAGACCAGGAAGAACGGGGTCTCCCTAGTTGGCTTGGTCGCAGTCGTGCGGATGGACCACAACACGGACTAGAGCTCATCGTACCAACCTCTGCCATAGGCCTCCAGCTTCTTCTTGAACGTCCTGGTCTTGAGGCCCCTCAGGACCTCCGCGTTGGCTCGCTCGGCCTAGCCATTGCTTCGGGGGTGCACCACTGAGGCGTAGCATATCTGCGTTCCAAGGTTAGCATAGTATGTTTTGAAGAGGTTACTGGTGAACTGCGAACCGTTGTCCGTGCTGATGCGATTCGGCACCCCGAACCGGCTCATGATGCCCTTGATGAACTTGATTGCGGAACCCGCGGGAATGGTGCGGACAGCCTCTACTTCAGCCCACTTGGTGAATTTGTCCACGTCAACGTAGAGGTAGTGGTAGCCCCCTGGCGCCCGAGGAAACGGGCCCAAGATGTCCAGCCCCCAGACTGCGAATGGCCACGAAAGGGGGATAGTCTGCAAGCCTCCTGCTGGCTGATGGATCTGCTTGGCGTGGAACTGGCAGGCTTCACAAGCTTTCACTAGTTCCACGGCGTCATTGAGCGTGGTGGGCCAATAAAACCCACTGTGGAACGCCTTGCCGATGAGGGTCCGCGATGATGAATGATGTCCGCAGTCTCCGCCGTGTATATCTTCCAGTAGTTCCTTCCCTTGCTCCCTGGAGATGCAGCGCAGGGATACATCGTTTGGTCGCTTCCGGTAGAGCTCTCCGTCTTTCATGCAGTATGCCGTGGCCTGGCGTGCCACTCGCTCCGCTTCCTCCTCCTTCTCCGGCAAGGTCCCTTGCGCTAAGTAGCTCCGGAGCTCCGTGATCCAACATCCCTCCTGAGGTTCCATCGTCAGGAGCAGGCGCGCTCCTGAGGCCGGACCACAGGTCAGAGCTCCTGAGGCAGGTGGCTGGGGGAGCTCCTCCCAGGGCTGAGCCATGTTTGATAATGACGGCAGAGCTGAGGGCTTGAAGAGCTGCTCCTCGAAAATGCCAGGCTCCTGGGGTAACCGTCTGGACGCACGTTTGGCGATGTCGTCGGCCTCCTGATTTGTGCCACGGGGCACATGCTGCAACTCCAACCCCCAGAATTGCTTCTCCATCCTGCGGACTTCCGCAAGGTAGGATTCCATGTGCTCATCCTTCGGCTCGTACACCTTGTTGGAGAAATTGACAAGGAGCTGCGAATCGCCCTTGATGGTGAGGCGTTTCACTCCCAGGGCAGCCGCGGCCTTCAAGCTCGCTATTAAACCTTCATACTCCGCTATGTTGTTGGAGACCTTTTCGCCTTGCTGGAAACAGAGTTGCACGGCGTAATAGAGCTTGTCCTGTGTGGGTGATATAAGCACCACCCCAGCTCCAGCGCCATGCCTGGAGAACGCCCCATCGAAGTACATGACCCAGCCTTCTGGCGCCTTGCTTCCCGGGGATAGGGACCGATCCTCATCGGCCTTGAGGCCTGGCGCCTCCGTCCACTCTGCCACAAAATCCGCCAACGCTGCTCCCTTGATGACCCTGGTCGTGCTGAATTCGAGCTGAAACACTTGCAGTTCTATGTTCCACTCAGCGACCCTTCCAGCTAAATTAGGGCTCCTGAGCACTCTCTCCAGGGGGTATGACGAGACGACCTTGATGGGGTGACCCTGAAAATAGTGCCGCAGCTTGCGCGAAGCCACCAGTAGTGCGAGGAGGAGTTTCTGAGGCATGGGGTACCGTGCTCTTGCATCCCGCAGCACTATGCTGATGAAGTACACTGGGTGCTCAACGAGGCGGAATGCGTCACTGCTGGTGGCTCCTTCCGGAGACCGTGGTGCCTCTTGAGGCAATGAGACCTCCCGAGACTGGCCATCTGGAAGAGGGGCCTCTTCCGCCTCTGGTGCACCCCTCTGAGGCGGCTGATCCTCCTCAGCCGCGGTGGCGGTTTCTGTAGGCCTTCCTTGTCCCTGTTCTGCCTTGTCCCGAGCTGCTGCCGTGGTTTTGATTCGGCGCTCCTCTCTGACTGCCACCAAGGTTGCGCTGGCGGAGTAGGGAGTGGCGGGGAGGTAAAGCACCAGGGGCTCCTGAGGGCGCGGAGCCACCATGACCGGTGGGCTGGTTAGGTATCTCTTGAGGTCCTGGAACGCCTTGTCGGCCTCTTCAGTCCACTCGAAGGGCCCCTTCTTCTTCATTAGCTGGAAGAAGGGCAGGGCTCGCTCTCCCAACTTGGAGATGAAGCGCCCTAGCGCGGTCACGCGCCCCATGAGCTTCTGCATTTCTCTAAGGGTCTTTGGCGGGCTCATGTCTTCCACCGCCTTGACCTTCTCTGGGTTAGCCTCGATGCCTCGGTGAGACACGAGGAAACCCAAGAGCTTGCCCGAGGGGACTCCGAACACACACTTCTCTGGGTTGAGCCGTAGGTTCACTGCGTTGAGGCTTGCGAAGGTTTCCTCCAAGTCATGTATCAAGGTCCCGGCCTCCTGAGACTTTACCACAATGTCATCGACGTAAGCTTCAACATTCTTCCCGAGTTGCGGGCCCAAGGTGATGTGCATCAGCTGCTGAAAGGTCGCCCTCGCGTTACGCAGCCCGAAGGGCATGCACGTGTAGCAGTATACCCCACACGGGGTTAGGAAGGTTGTCTTCTCGACGTCCTCTACCGCCATCTTGATCTGGTGATACCCAAAGAAGGCATCCAGGAAGCATAGCAGGTCGCATTCCGCAGTGGAGTCGACGATCTGGTCGATGCGGGGAGCGGGAACGGATCTTGCGGGCATGCTTTGTTGAGGTTGGTGAAGTCGACACACATATGCTCCTTCCCTCCTTTCTTTGGCACAACGACAGGGTTGGCCAACCAATCTGGGTATCGGACCTCGCGGATGACCCCAGCGGCCTCTAATTTGCGGGTCTCTTGGATGATGAAGGCCTGCTTTTCTATGGACTGCCGCTTGGCCTTCTGCTTCACAGGGCGCACGTTGGGGCACACGTTGAGGTGATGCTCGATTACACTCCTGGGGATTCCTGCCAACTGGTCCGGCTCCCAAGCGAATACCTTCTTGTTTGCGCACAGGAACCCGACCAGGGCCTCCTCCTGCTCAGGTTTGAGGTGGGCGCCTATGGTGAAAGTGGCGTTGGTGGACCCGTCCTCATCGACAGGTATATGCTTTGTTTCTGCCTTGTCTTGGGTGAACAACTGCTTCTTCTTGGCGGGTGCAGCCCCCTCGGGCCCGGGGGTCTCCAAGTCGGCGGGCTATGCCGACGCCGCCGTCTTGAAGGCGAGCTTGAGCGCCCGTAGCGCGTCCCCGGTGTCTCCGTGCACAGTGAGGACACCGCTGCTCCCGGGCATCTTCATGAGGTTGTACGCCGGGTGCATCGCGACCATGAATTGGGCCAGCGCTGGGTAGCCGAGGATGGCGTTGTAGGGGAGGCCGATGGGGGCGATGTCGAAGTCAACCAGCTCCGTGCGGAAGTTGTCGTAGGTGTCGAAGGTCACTGGGAGCCGGATCTGCCCCAAGGAACTGGACGGCTTGCCCCCAACGCATGAGAAGGGCTGGCTGGGTTGCAGCCGTTCCAGGGGTATGCGGAGGAGGTTGAAGGCCTCGACCGAGAGCACGCTGAGCCCGCGCCGCCATCAACAAGGGTTCTGGTGATGGCCACCTGGAAGATGGTGGGGGTGCACAACATGGGGAGCGCGCCCGAGCAGGCCGAGTTGGAGGGGTGGTCCTTCGAGCTGAAGGTCAGGCCGGTCTCGGGCGCCACCTGATCCAGGGGAGCCCCCTGCCGCGTGGAAGTGGCACTGACCCGGCGGACGAACGACTTGACGTGGTGACTTGTGGGCGGCGCCTGCGAGCCTCCCAGGAGGGCCGCGACGACTGGGGGTGTTGGTGTAGCGTGATGGGACGGCTCAGGAGAGCCCCCTGCAGCGCGGACGAGCTCGGGGGCGGTCCGGCGCTCCGCGCGGGCTCGACGAGTGTCAGACATGAGCGTGATGGTCGGAGGAGAATGGAGCGGTGGAAGGCGAATTCCGGCGCACCCCTACCTGGCGCGCCAAATGTCGGATTTCGGGTTCTGGCAGACCCTTAAGGTTCGAATTCTGGGGTGCGCGCGAAGATTACGCCTTCTACCTCACCGTCTCGCAAAGATCTAGACTACTGAAAGATCTGCACAAGAGACACAAGGTTTATACTGGTTCGGGCCACCGTGGTGGTGTAATACCCTACTCCAGTGTGTGGTGTGTGGATTGCCTCTTGGGGCTGATGATGATGAACAATACAAAGAAGAACAGCCTCGCCAGGGTCTGCTCTTGGCTGGGGCGATGAACTTCTAGGAGGAGTTCAGTCACCCTTCTCTCTCTCTCTGATTTCGATTTTATCCGATCCCCTGATTTCGATCCGATCTCCCCTACACTGTGGTGGCTAGTCCTATTTATAGAGGCCCTGGTCCTCTTCCCAAATATCGAGCAGGAAGGGAGCCAACAATGGCGGGCTAATTTGAAGGGGGACAGCAAGTATTAGCTATCCTGACAAAAGCAGTCTTCGCCTGCGCAAAGCTCTGGTGATGACGCCGTCTTGGGCTCCACGGTGACCTCCTTCTCGTAGTCCTCCTGGTCTTGGTCTCATTGCACCAAAATGTCAACCATTGCCTGATGCCTTGGTACTCCGCGGCTGCGCTTGCTCCCTTTGCACCTAAGAGGAAAGGAGGACGCTGCGCGGGCTGGCACCCGCCTGGCGCCTTTGATCGTCATGGCTTGCGTCATGGGCTCCTCGTGAGGTACCCCGCCTTGATCTCTCCGCCTCCTCGCGAGCCATCCTGACGAGGCCATGCCTGAGGAAGCTCCGTGTCGTCCGCCCCGCAAGGCTTGGCCCCTCGCGAGGGTCTTGAGTCTTGTGTTGATGAAGATGGGTCGTGCCGGGCCCCCTTTGAGCCACGTCGCAGGCCGCAGGCAGGCAAGTCTGGGGACCCCCATTCCCAGAACGCCGACAGCGATGGATTCCCCTCTCCGGAGCCCCGAACGGACTCCAGATCAGCCCTCCCAAGAGAGTTTAGGGCTTGGCAGCGGCTCCGTTTCGTAAAACACAATGAATCTTTCTCCTTGATTTTTTTCTCTCCGAACACGAATATATAGAGTTGGAGTTGAGGTCGGAGGAGCTCCAGGGGGCCCACGAGGTAGGGGGCGCGCCGCCCCACCCTCGTGGCTAGGGTGTGGGCCCCTGGCCTTGATCTTTTGCTAGTATTTTTTATTACTTACAAAAATACGCTCCGTGGAGTTTCAGATCATTCCGAGAACTTCTGTTTCTACACTTAAATAACACCATGGCAATTCTGCTGAAAACAGCGTTAGTCCGGGTTAGTTACATTCAAATCATGCAAGTTAGAGTCCAAAACAAGGGCAAAAGTGTTTGGAAAAGTAGATACGATGGAGACGTATCAGCAGGAGGCGCGAAGGAGCTCAGCGGTCGGCGCGCGCGCGGGTGGCGGTGCTCGGTCGGCGGCCACGCGGGGCGCTGCGGGCGGCGCGTGGGCTCGGAGTGCCCCGCCTGGGCCCCGGCTGGCCGGCGCGCGGGTGGTGCGGCGATGTGGGCGCAGGGTGGCAGCCAACCGCGGGCTGACATGTGGCGGCGGAGGGATCGGCGGACACGTCCGTCGGTGCAGGAAGAAAAGTCCGGCGACGGAGAGGGAAAAATTTAGGGTTTGGACTGTGAGATTTTGGAGGGTTGCACATATTTATAGATAGAAGGAGGTACGAGTGTCCAAATGAGGTGCGGTTTTCGCCGACACGATCGTGATCGACGACGGAGGACAAAGAAATGGTTTACATGGGTTATGGGGCTGTTTTGGAGGGGTGTTGGGCTGCAACACACAAGAGGCTTTTGCAGTTACCCGGTTAACCATTGGAGCATCAAACGGCCTCCAGATGGAACGAAATTTGACAGGCGGTCTACCGGTGGTGTACCAAGGCCATTTGGCAAAACTTGGTCCATTCCGAGAACGTTTAACACCCGATCACGAAAAGAGACAAGAGGGGTGCGCCGGTGCATGTGGGAGTGTCAGATTGCGAAATGGACAACGGGGAAAAGGTTCGGACGCATGAGACGAACACGAATGCAAATGCGATGCACATGATGACATGATATGAAATGCATGACATGAATAAAAGCAAAACGAAGACAAAAACCCAACCACGAAGGGAATCTCATAACTTAAAGCCGAAAATGGCAAGAGTCGGAGTTACAAATATGGCAAGTTACATCCGGGTGTTACAATCCAGGAGTACCAACTATACCATGCTCCATTAAACGAAACTATGTTAAAACTGCTTTATGTGATCTTGGAGCCGGTGTTAGTGTTATACCTCTCTCTTTATATCGTAGACTTGATTTGAATAAGTTGACACCTACTGAAATATCTTTGCAAATGGCTGATAAATCAACTGCTATACATGTCGGTATTTGTGAGGATGTGTCTGTTGTGGTTGCAAATGTTACTATTTTAACAGACTTTGTTATTCTTGATATTCCCGAGGACAATAGTATGTCGATTATCCTTGGTAGACCCTTTTTGAATACTGCAGGGGCTGTTATTGATTGCAACAAAGGCAATGTCACATTTCATGTTAATGGTAATGAGCATACGGTACACTTTCCGAGGAAACAACCTCAAGTCCACAGTATCAATTCTATTGGAAAAATTCCAACTATTACTATTGGAGGTTTTGAATTTACTCTTCCTACTGTCAAGAAGAAATATGTGTTGGGGACATGCATATCCCCGTTGAGGTAACCTAGTGTTACTCGAAAATTCTCCGGTTTCATGTTATTCGAAAAGAGTTTGTTAACAAGACTTGATCAACCTTGTTAGTGAATTCCTTTTGATGAGCATGAGATGGATGAATTTAGAAAACACAACTCTCTGTACCCTCTTTTTACTTTCTGTTATTTATATTAAATATAGTAAAAATATTATTTTTGTCAGTTTTCTGAATTATCCTTGCAATAAAAAATACCCCGAAAATAAAAGTTCTCCAAATGTCCTGAAAATGAAATATGATTTTTTCCAAAATATTTAAGAATTATTGGCACTGAGAACACACCATGGGGACCCACCACGTGCCCACGAGGGTGGAGGGCGTGCCCTACCCCCCTGGGCACGCCCCTTGCCTCGTGGACCCCATGTGGGTGCCCTCCACTTATTCCAGCACCCACACACTTCGTCTTGCTCCATAAAAAATCCCCACCTAGCTCAAACCCGTGTTCTAGCTCATCTTGCTGCCATTTTCGATCTCCTTGCTCAAAGCTTCATTCACAAAACTGCTTTGGGGAATTGTTCTTCGGTATGTGACTCCTCCAATGGTCCAATTAGTTTTGTTCTAGTGCTTTATTTGTTGCAAATTTTTGCTGCTTAGGTGACCCTGTTCTTGAGCTTGCATGTCAAATTTATGTGGTCAAAAGTAGTTTTAATGCATGATATGGCCTCTAGGCACCTGTAGGAGTAGTTGCTATCAATCTTGTTGAGTCTGGTTCACTTTTATTATTAAGTTACTGAAAATTTCAGAAATTTTCAGAAAATGATGAAGAGATTATTGAGGGGCTCATCGAGCCGAAGCTCGAAGGATAAACAAAGTGAAGAGAACAAGAAGCCCAAGTATAATCTCCCTCGTACTGCAGAGGTTCGGCCATGTGAATGGCCTTGTGATGAGTTCTTAAGAGAAGCTGGGATTTACGAAGATTTTTATTATTTGGCTGAGAATGCAGGCCTCACCAACTTCCTCCACGACCAGCATGAACAGTATCTCTTACTCACCAATATCTTTGTGCAAAACTTTCATTTCCATGCTAGAAGATCGCCACCTTCGGTGGATTTTTATTTAGATGATGAGTTTAAGGAGATGTCACTATTTGATTTCTGCCGGCTTTATAAGATACCTTTTGAGGGCGGCATAGAGGAACCACATCGTAATGATGTGGAGGGATTTAATGATATGATTGTTGTAGGGGAAACGAGGAAAGTTTCCGATGCGAGAATCACTAGCATACATTTTCCTGTTCTACGTTACTTTGCAATATTTGCTAGTAGATGCTTAATTGGTCGCGGGAACAGTGGGAACCTTAGTGCTCCTGATATTGTTATTTTGTGCCATGCTTGTTTAAGGATACTACTTTCAGTTTAGGCGCTATTGTTGCTAAACGGTTAAATCTGAACCGTACAAAGGGTCCCGTCCTAGGAGGCATATTCGCCTCGCGCCTTGCTGCACACTTTAACATACCTATCAGGCATTATAAGAAAGAGGAAAAGTTGCTGACTCCTATTGTTTTAGATTATAAGAGTATGATAGCACATGAGTTTATTATTAAGGATAAGAAGAAGATACTCAAATATAAATTGATATTTAACAAAAATTTATTGTGAGAGTATTACCTTGCCTACGCCCTCTTTGTTCAACATATTTTCAGGCATGTACCTTGTTCTTCCGGAGGCCATTCATGCCTACCGGAGCCTGGCGTCAGCTCCAGAGCCCGAGCTGGAGCCACCACTTGATCCTCACTGTTAGTCTGTTTATCAGTGGGATCCGGAGGAGATCGACAACCAGTGGCAGCCTGAGGATCCTCCTCAGTACACTGGAGAGAGCAGCTATGATCCTTGGCTATAGACCAACTTAGGCCAAAAGCCTAAGCTTGGGAGAGTACGTATTTCTCACCGACATTACATTCACACACACTCATGCCAGTTGTTGGTGCTCATACTTTTTCATTGTATTATCCATGCTAGATTATTTTCTTTTAAAGCATTGTTCTTGTGTGTTTGAAAAACTTCAAGAAAAACCAAAAAAATTAGTTGTAGCTTTTAGATAGTTCACTTTCCATGCCTGTAGTAGTAGTAATTAAAAAGAAAACCCCAAAAGATTTCTCGTTCTTCTTTTGCTTGTTGGGAGCTTTCCCGTGTAAATAGTTTTATTTCCTTTCTTTTCTTTGGGGGTCGAGAGGAGAAGGCCTTGATGAAAATGTTGAGTGGCTCTCATATGCATTACTGTTGATCTAACAAAGAGACAATATTACCTTGTCTCCTCTCTTGAATTGAATGCTCGCAAATTCCAGCTTAGTCCAATGCACGTGCACTATTATTATTATTATCCACACTATTCGGTCGTGCAAGTGAAAGGCAATAATAATGATATATTATGAACTGATTGAGATGAGAAAAGCTGGTATGAACTCGACCTCTCTTGTTTTTGTAAATATGATAAGTCCATCATTCCTGATTCAGCCTATTATGAATGAAACATGTTTGCAATGACAATTAGAGATTATAGTTGCTTATGCCATGCTTAATTAGCTAGGAGTTTATAATGGTTTACTCATGTCTACTACACAACCTTCTCCTTGTAGATGTTGTTGGGCCTCCAAGTGCAGAGGTTTGTAGGACAGTAGCAAATTTCCCTCAAGTGGATGACCTAAGGTTTATCAATCCATAGGAGGCGTAGGATGAAGATGGTCTCTCTCAAGCAACCCTGCAACCAAATAACAAAGAGTCTCTTGTGTCCCCAACACACCCAATACAATGGTAAATTTTATAGGTGCACTAGTTCCACGAAGAGATGGTAATACAAGTGGTATATGGATGGTAGATAAAGGTATTTTTAATCTAAAATTATAAAAACAGCAAGGTAACTAATGGTAAAAGTGAGTGTAAACGGTATTGCAATGCGTTGAAACAAGGCCTAGGGTTCATACTTTCGCTAGTGCAAGTTCCCTCAACAATAATAACATAATTGGATCACATAACTATCCCTCAACATGCAACAAAGAGTCACTCCAAAGTCACTAATAGCGGAGAACAAACAAAGAGATTATGGTAGGGTACGAAACCACCACAAAGTTATTCTTTCCAATCAATCCGTTGCGCTATTCCTATAAGTGTCACAAATAGCCCTAGAGTTCATACTAGAATAACACCTTAAGACACAAATCAACCAAAACCCTAATGTCAGCTAGATACTCCAATGTCACCTCAAGTATCCGTGGGTATGATTATACGATATGCATCACACAATCTCAGATTCATCTATTCAACCAACACATAGAACCTCAAAGAGTGCCCCAAAGTTTCTACCGGAGAATCACGACGAAAACGTGTGCCAACCCCTATGCATAGGTTCATGGGCGGAACCCGCAAGTTGATCATCAAAACATACATCAAGTGAATCACGTGGTATCCCATTGTCACCACAGATACGCACGGCAAGACATACATCAAGTGTTCTCAAATCTTTAAAGACTCAATCCGATAAGATAACTTCAAAGGGGAAACTCAATCCATTACAAGAGAGTAGAGGGGGAGAAACATCATAAGATCCAACTATAATAGAAAAGCTCGCGATACATCAAGATCGTGCCAAATCAAGAACACGAGAGAGAGAGATCAAACATATAGCTACTGGTACATACCCTCAGCCCTGAGGGAGAACTACTCCCTCCTCATCATGGAGAGCACCGGGATGATGAAGATATCCACCGGAGAGGGATCCCCCTCCGCCAGGGTACCGGAACGGGTCTAGATTGGCTTTTGGTGGCTACGGAGGCTTCTGGCGGCGGAACTCCCGATCTATTGTGCTCCCAGATGTTTTTAGGGTATATGGAGATATATAGGCGGAAGAAGTACGTCAGGGGAGCCACGAGGGGCCCACGAGGGTGGAGGGTGCACCCAGGGGTGGGAGCGCCCCCCTACCTTGTGGCCTCCTTGAATCTTCCTTGACGTGGACTCCAAGTCTCACGGGTTGCTTTCCTTCCAAAAATAAGTTCCGTGAAGTTTCAGGTCAATTGGACTCCGTTTGATTTTCCTTTTCTGTGATACTCTAAAACAAAGAAGAAACAGAAACTAGCACTGGGCTCTGGGTTAATAGGTTAGTCCCAAAAATAATACAAAAATGTATAATAAAGCCCATAAATATCGAAAACAGAAGATAATATAGCATGGAGCAATCAAAAATTATAGATACGTTGGAGACGTATCAGCATCCCCAAGCTTAATTCCTGCTCGTCCTCGAGTAGGTAAATGATAAAAATAGAATTTTTGATGTGGAATGCTACTTGGCATAATTTTAATGTAATTCCTCTTAATTGTGGCATGAATATTCAGATCCGAAAGATTCAAGATAAAAGTTCATATCGACATAAAAATAATAATACTTCAAGCATACTAACTAAGCAATCATGTCTTCTCAAAATAACATGGACAAAGAAAGCTATCCCTACAAAATCATATAGTCTGGCTATGCTCTTCACCACACAAAATATTTAAATCATGCACAAACCTGATCACAAGCCATGCAATTGTTTCATACTTTTGATGTTCTCAAACTTTTTCAATCTTCACACAATACATGAGTGTGAGCCATAGACATAGCACTATTGGTGGAATAGAATGGTGAGTGTGGAGAAGACAAAAAGGAGAAGATAGTCTCACATCAACTAGGTGTATCAATGGGCTATGGAGATGCCCATCAGTAGATATCAATGTGAGTGAGTAGGGATTGCCATGCAACAGATGCACTAGAGCTAGAAGTGTATGAAAGCTCAAAAAGAAACTAAGTGGGTGTGCATTCAACTTTCTTGCTCACGAAGACCTAGGGCATTTTGAGGAAGCCCATCATTGGAATATACAAACCAAGTTCTATAATGAAAGATTCCCACTAGTATATGAAAGTGACAACATAGGAGACTCTCTATCATGAAGATCACACTACTAGGAAAAGGCCTACTAATGGCGCACCAGTTTTGCCTAGTAATGGCGCATCACCGGTGCGCCATTAGTAGCACGCCACTAGTAATTTTTACTAATGGCGCACCAACTAGTGCGCCATTAGTATGTAACAGCATGCGCCATTAGAGTGCCTCCCGGGGGGCCATATGTAAGCATGGCTTTGTCATACTAATGGCGCATTCTCTGTTGATGCGCCATTAGTATCCTTTGGCATACTAATGGCGCACCTGGTGTTGATGCGCCATTAGTATGAATATTTGGTTTTTTTCCTTTTCTGATTTTTGCGCAGGTTATAAAATATATTATTAGACAGAATATAAAATATATTATTAGACAGAATATAGACAGCAACATCAGATTCATCGAATAGAATAGAAGATTAGTCTCTGAATACAATTCATCATATTAGTCTCCGAATTCAAAAGACCGAACAAAGATAAAACATTACAAGTCTCAAGACCGCGAGTATCGAGTTTGTGTTCACATTACAAGTCGATATCGATCATCTAAACTTACCATCACATAGAAGAGAGCTGTGGTCATCACGATGAGCATCATCGCGATCAAACTGGTCTTCATCCGATTCCTCCAACGCTCCCTCCTCTCTCCCGCTAGATAGCAAGCGTATCTAGATTCGGCCTCCGCCCTAGTGGTGTACCCTTTGTAACTATTACCACTGAAACGGTGAACCTGTCTCCGACACTCCTCCCAGTCGTCGTAGACTCCTGGAACCTTACCCTTGTACACGACATACGGCGGCATCTTTATGCACAAGCCAAATAACAGAGAATACATAAGCAATATGTAAGTATGCAACAAAAGGATCGGAAGAGAAAAGCAAGACATTAATAGAACGATTCATGGTCCTACTAATAAATAGCATCGATTACATCTAAGTTGAACGACTGTCCAAACCAAAGAGACATACGAATTCATTAAAGTATAATTACAACATGAGCCAATCAATGTTTCAGAACTACACATCACTACTTTCGACTCGACTCATCGGACTGGAACGTGGATGAAGCCGCCGTCTGTCGTGATGGTCATGAAATCGCGGTCGTTGTCACCCTGCATTTGTAGCATTTCATCTATCTCACTGTTGGACGGTTGATATCTAAGGAAGAACTGCCCCGAGGTATGAAGGACATCTTGATGGATGATCTCCGCAAACTCCGACTGGATGCGAAAGAATTCTTGTCTGAGGTCCGCGTCCTGGACTGCCGACAAGCTCGTGGCCCAATCTTTGAGATTATATGGTAGCAGAAGTTGATGATGGTCCCTTATGATCGCCCGCATGTGATGGAGGGTGTAGTAGGCATCCTTCTGACCGCCAGGCGGCTGCTTGACACAGCAGAACTTCGTATTGTGTGAGAACATGTGCTTGCCGTACTTACGAATTGCCCTGGTGAAGGTGCCTCCAGATTTGGCGTAGGCGGGGAGAACATCATCAAGAACTTGCTTGACATTTGTGTAGTCTATCTTGGAGTTACGGTTTGGGTCTAAATACGTGGCCATGGAATATTTCGGGCTTAAGAGGATGAGTGTGCAATGTGTGTCACTGCACAGAACACAGAATGTTAGAAAAAAAACGATCAAAATCTAAGAAATCATATGTTACGGGGTGGTTAAGGGATGACTTACTCGGGAAAGTAAGGCACAAGGAAGTTATCCTTATCTGGGTTTACTAGAATGACGCCTTCAAGGTGTGAACTCGCAACTTGGTGGTCCCCAGCGCTGCTCAAGTGCTTGGCACGCATGTAGAAGGGGTCGACTATCACGATGTCCGGGGTCTTGTCTCTAATGATCCGCATCTCCATACTCAGCGAAAATAGCCGAACGAAGGTGTAATGCAGCGGATGAAGGTTAAACATAGCAAAGATGTCATCAAACCACAGGACGATCGTACCCCCGATGTCGCCATCCACAAAGCCCTTGCCCTCTGGCACCTTGGCCACGAAAACCGGGTATGCCACATCCTTCTCTCCGAGACGCCGCTTCTCCAAAGAAAGAACACTGTCGTGCAGACTCCGCATAGCACCGGTTGCAGCATTCAGCATATTTCCCGGTAGCATCGCCCTACCCGCCACATGCACCCTCCTCGAGATATCCTTAGGTGAAGTTGGCCCGTCCTGAGCACGGATCGAACTCGGTGCCGGCTGGCTTGCACCGGCGCCCTTCTTAGTCTTTCGTTTCTGTCCCTTCTTCTTGATCTCCTGTAATGGGATCGAGTTCTGCTCACAGACCGCCTTCTTGAGCATGTTGGGGCTGATAATATTTCGCACCTTAGCTATCTGAGGCTCGGTGAAGGCGGGAGCTGGAGGCGTGTCCTAAGAACTGAACGCCAGACAACGCCTGTTGCAATTGGATTTCTCTGCCGTACCAGCTAGATTGCGGTCGTCTTGGTTGGGTTCTTGAGAAAGAGGCCCGCAGAACTCGTCAGCGTACCCATGTTTGGCAAAGTACTTATCAACTTTGGTAAATGTACCGTCGTCGTTGTCGTCGCCGTCCGGATCCTGTGCCATAGGGATGTCCGGCAGGTCCGGTAGCGTTGCGGCGTTCTTGCCATGGCTTGGCGCCGGCACGACTAGCGGTCTTGTCTGTGGGGTGGTGTCGCCCGCCCCCAAACGAATCTGGCTCTTTGGCCAAAGCAGGGGCCAGTTTACGCAGGTGCTGAGGGTTATCTGATCTTCTTCGTCGGCCCCAGTGGGTCGAATCGGAGGTAACAGCTCGTCACAGCCTGGCAGCACCCGAAGCACTTCAACCCTATACATTGTGGGTGGCATCGGATTACCGTGGAACATGGGGTTGCCCGGTTGAACGATTCTGCCCTTGGCGACATCGACCAACTCGACGCCCACGAAATGCAGAAGAGTGCAAGGAACGTCGGCGGTGCCCTGTGAAAACATGTACAGGGCGTCAGGATGCCCAGTCAAAGGCAAGGAGATGAAGTCATCGGCCGAGAGGCTTGGTTACCGTGATGCCATCAAGCTCAGCTAATGTCGAGGCACTGCCAACGGCGGGCATGCAACTGACGGAGGGGGCGCTTGCTGGCGAGGTTCCGACCGATGTACACCCGGGTGCATTAAGCTTCAATGCCCGTGCCGGCGCCGGAGACACGAATACCGCCTCCACCGGAGACACCAATGGTGCCGCCGCCGGAGACACCAATGGCGCCGCATGTGCGCTGTGCGAGTTGCTGGCCGTGAAGCTGGGAATCAGGGGAGGCCCCTGTTGGCCGCCCGCAATCCACGTCGTCAGCCCATGAATCAACGTAGGCACCATGGCGTTGAGCGTCGTTCCAAGTTCTTGTTGCACTTGCTCTTGGACAAGCTCCGGAATCCGCGCCACTTGTGCCTTGAGTTCTTCAACCTCGCGCGTCTGGCTTTCCGAGCTGGTCTTTTTCTCCTTCCGCACACCAGCGGTATAGTATGACCCCCATTTTGTGGACAAGCCTTTGCCGGCCACATGACCAGCTGATGTCGGCTTAGTGAGCTTATCCTTGTTTTTCATTACGTTCAACGCCCTATTTAAAGGGGTGTCGAAAGGGGAGCTCTTAGACGACCCCGCGCTACTGCTTTCAGTTTCCTACGTAAGGAATGTGAACCATTTAGAAATATTGGGGATTAATTAGAGTGCAACCATATGGAGCTATCTACGCGAGGGTGTATTCCTTACCAGAAGAAGCTCAAGCGCCCTGGTCTTCGGATCCGTGGTAAGCTCCTTTGTTATCGGGTCCTCCTTGTACCGGGCCCTGACATAGTTCCTGGTCTGCTTGTCATGCTGTATTTCTCGAAGCGGGGCGGTAGGCCTTGCTCGGCACGCTCCGCGTCCTCCTTGTCCCATATAGGCTCCGCCACTCTGTAACCGCCGGGACCGAGTTTGTGTTCCCCTAAGTTCAACTCCCGCATTTCTTTCCCCCACTGACTTGATGCGGAGGTTGCCCTGCTCTCGCACTTGATCTTGAACTCCTTGTACTCATCTTCGCTCATCAAAGGATATTTCGCCTTGATCTTCTCATAACTATCACCTTTATCAATCATTCTCTTCACCGCGCTTTTCCAAGTAGACAGGGCCGTGCTCATCTTCGTGAGGGCGGCACTGTTCACTTTATTCCCTGAGAGGCGTGTGTTTTCAAATTTGGGGGGGGGACTTGTATCGTTCGTGCAGCTTTGTGAAGAGGAGGTTGCGCAAATTCCCTTGGTCCTTATGCCTAAGGTTCTCGGTGTTGATCGAGGCGGTGCTCCGGAGAATGCACCCGAGCTGAAGCGAGTACCCCTTGACTATATGTTTGGGCTCCGTTGGATTCCCGTCGGAGTCCACTTGAGTGAATTCCTCCTTGAGGGTGCGGAGCGCATTCGGGCGCCGGTCCTTCCTTTGCTTCTTCGGTTGGCTGCCATCTGTGTGTGCGCCGCCATCATCAGTGGTGGCATCCTCGGCGGCACCATAAGTGGTGTCATCCCCGATGCCACTAGGGGTTGTGTAATCAGGATTGGTGCCTTCCGCGGCGTCCTCATAGCGGTGAGGTTGTTCCTCCATCTCCTGGGACAGCTCCCAGAATTTGTTGCCGCCCGAACCATCGGCCTCATCGTTGTGGGCCATGTTTCGCTCTAAATAGGAAAAAAGTTTGGTCAAAAAGTTGGTTATTGTCAAGGAACAAGATCATGGTCTCATCATTTAGGGTTTGTCGACACAGAGGCACCCTAAAAGCCTAAGCTTTCATCATTTAGGGTTTGTCGACGCCGAGGCACCCTAAAAGCCTAAGCGTACATCATTTAGGTTCTCATCGACACCGAGGCATCCGGGGCAGCCAAGTTAAGTTTTCATCATTTAGGGTTTATCAATGCCGAGGCACCCTAGGTTGGGCCTAATCACTTGGCACTAATCACTTGGCTCTATTGTCACCTATGGTTTAATGCAGCAAGAATAAAGGGGTAGTTGATCCTACTTAACTAAGTACTAAGATACCCCGGCCCATGCATTAGTAGCAAGTACCTCATATGTCCGATTTTTAGCAAAGTCATGCTAAAATTCACGGAAAATTTCAGCATGACCTTTGCTGAAAATAGGACATATGGAGTACCCGAATTTGCCGGAACAGAAGTTAATCGACATTCCGGCAAACTCAAGGGCCTCTCGGGGTACCTGCAAAATCATCACGGCACAATGGTCGGAGACAAGACCCATCCACAGACCATATGGTCCTCTGCTTTCATATGGACAAAAATCAGCTCAACTTATGTGAGCTTCCATTCCAGATATAATATGTCACCCAACAAAAAATTATAGTGTATGGATCATGGCATTTTTTATTCTACATTTTTATTCTATGGATCATGCCAGGAAATTATAGTCTATGTCATTTTCTGAAACATATTTTTGCCATGGCAATTTTGAATCAATAGACATACATCTCAAAAGAGGCATGATCAAATTCTGGTGCCCTTGACTTACTAGTATTTACCTCTTATGACTGATGAATGTGCATTGAGTCCAGAAGCAAAGACTCTACAGTGAAATGAAAAAAACCTTGGAAATATATTTATGATAACTCTAAATGGATCAGAAGGTGCAGATGCACTTGTAAAAAAAAGTATGCATTTGCAGCAGCTTTGTTCTGAGTATGACACCATTCTGTTAAGAAGGAAAAATAACATTATCATCCCAATTCATGGTTGACCAGTTCAGAACTAACGCACATTAACCACATAATATTATTTTGCAACCACTCAGTTTGTCCTTGACTGGGACACTTGAAGCACAAACAACTAATGCAGAGCTAGGTCTACTTTGGTTCTGATGCATAGGTCTACTCTGGTGCATATGTGGGGTTTTTTACTTACAAAATACAAAACTTCTATTATTGTTTTTATTTTTAACCAGAGCCTAACCACCTCTACAGTTTACAAACTAATTCAGGTAATCACTAATCAAGAAGATTGGTGATACATATGATGGAATTGTCAGTTTAGTGTTCCACTATGATGCATTGGTTCACCTGTGATTTCCTGATGGCACTGGCCATACCTTTGGTCATTTTCGTTGTAAATATTCCAGAGTTTGACTGCAACGATGCTTAAACAGCAAGCTATTATCTTACTGATCTTGTACATATCTCCAAGTCTCTTGGGATCTTGTCCAATATTTTCTAAATGAGGCGATAGCTAAGGAAAACTAGTTCAGGCTTCTTGCTCCAGCTGGCAGACAAGTTAATGTAGAACTCTATTTTTTTCTTAGCTGGCACAAGTTTGTCTAGTGTGAACCTCAACTAATAAAATTGTTGTGTGTTAGGACCATACACTAGAAAGCCTCACTGTATGGCTTTCAAACTGTTAACCTGTTGTACTGTAAGTATAAAAGATAACAAACTAACATATGGAGATTGTGAGAGAACCTAGAAAAATGCACTCCTCTTATAGTGATGCACAAACTAGAAACTGTATACCAAACACACAAATAGAAACCCAGCTCCGGGAACAAGAGTAGCATATTCAGTAAATCAACTTGTAGTGGGAAGTACAGCAAGTTAAATCAAGTAGTCAAAGACAATAGGATTAGTGTACTGAACCACGGAGCAGAGGTGGAGCGGTCACCGGAGTTGAGGTGGCCGGAGTTGAGGAAGACGACGGCGACCCGAGGAAGAGCACAAGGTGGATCCGGTGTTGTGCGGCTCCTCGGCGATGGCGGATCTGGTGCAGTCCCCCTCTTGGATCGGCTGCGACGCGAACAAGGACACTGTTACTGCTCTGCTCTGCTCTATGTAGCAAATCGACAGTAGCCAAGAACAGACCTTCCCAGCGGCGAGGTCCCGATGCGCAGCGCCGACGAGATGGCGGACCCAGCCTTGCTCCGTAGCCACAGCAGGAAAGCACCGTCCTCCTTCACCTGCGGGGCGGCAAATTTGATTCCATCGACATTCAGCAAAGGGGCGGGGGGACGGGGGGATTTCTTCCTCTCTTTCTTTGCTTGCGGTGAACCCTAGCTACCCCAGATAGCTCACCTTGGGGATGGCTGCGAGGGGAGCCGGAGTGGGTGTGGAGCGGGCGCGGGGTCGTCGGAGCGGGCGCGGGGGAGCCGGAGCGGGTGTGGAGTGGGCGCGGGGGTCGTTGGAGCGGGCCGGGGCCGGCAGCGGTGGCGGCGGCTAGGAATCCTAGCTGTCGCGCTTGGGAGGGA
>NC_041382.1:553173405-553230765 GCF_002162155.2 Triticum dicoccoides
CGAGCACGGGGGAAGTGGTGGGCGGTGGTGGTCAGGCGCGGGTGAGATGAGGCAGGGGAGGGATTAGAGAGAAATGGAGATTGGGGATTTTAGTGTGGGGGAGGCTTAGCAATGGCGCACCATCCAGGGGTGCGCCATAAGTAACTATTTTTTTTTGTATATCAATGGCGCACCACCCAGCGGTGCGCCATTAGTAAATATTATTATTATTATTATTATTATTATTATTTGCATTGAATAAGTTTTTAGAAAATGAATATGAATATGAAACAGTAATATTTTTTTATAAAAATAGTAATATTTTTTTTAAAAATATCATCAAATTTGTTATTTGAAAATATTTATGAATATGAAAAAATATCGTCAAATTTGTTATTTGAAAATATCATCAAATTTGTTTTTTTTAGATTTTTAGTTGCATTCATTTATGAATTGGTAAAACATTTATGAATATGAAAAAATATCATCAAATTTGAAAAAATATTCATGAATTCAAAACGTGCCCATGAAATTTAAAAATATTCATGCATGAGTTCAAAAAATATTACTGTTTTGCAAAAAAGTAAAAAATATAAATATATATACTAATGGCGCACCGTCTAATAGTGCGCCATTACTAGTTTAAACTAGTAATGGCGCACTGTGAAACGGTGCGCCATTAGTAGTTTTGCAAAAAAAAGAATAAGAAAAAAATTACAGTAATGGCGCACTCTCTGCCAGGTGCGCCATTACTAGTTAGAACTAGTAATGGCGCATTGTCTACCAGATGCGCCATTAGTATGTATGGAAAAATGGAAAAAAAATTAATACTAGTGGCGCACCCTGTTTCTGGTGCGCCATTAGTGTCTTCCACACTAATGGCGTATCACCAACAGGTGCGCCATTAGTATATAGTAGTGGCGCACTGCTTCCCTGGTGCGCCATTAGTATCAATCCTATCTATAGCCCTTTTCCTAGTAGTGTCATGGTGCTACTTTGAAGCACAAGTGTGGTAAAAGGATAGTAGCATTGTCCCTTCTCTCTTTTTCTCTTATTTTTTATTATTTATTTATTTATTTTATTTATTTTATTTGTACCTTATCTTTTTTATGGCCTCTTTTCTCTCTCCTTTTTTTATTAGGCTTCTTTGGCCTCTTTTATTTATTTATTTTTGTCTGGAGTCTCATCCTGACTTGTGGGGGAATCATATTCTCCATCATCCTTTCCTCACTGGGACAATGCTCTAATAATGATGATCATCACACTTTTATTTTTTTACAAGTCAAGAATTACAACTCTATATGAATGCCTCCGGCGGTGTACCGGGATGTGCAATGACTCATGAGTGACATGTATGAAAGAATTATGAACGGTGGCTTTGCCACAAATACGATGTCAACTACATGATCATGCAAAGCACTATGACAATGATGGAGCGTGTCATAATAAACGGAATGGTGGAGAGTTGCATGGCAATATATCTCGGAATGGCTATGGAAATTCCATAATAGGTAGGTATGGTGGCTGTTTTGAGGAAGGTATATGGCGGGTGTATGATACCGGCGAAAGGTGCGCGGTATTAGAGAGGCTAGCAATGGTGGAAGGGTGAGAGTGCGTATAATCCATGGAATCAACATTAGTCATAAAGAACTCACATACTTATTGCAAAAATCTATTAGTTATCAAAACGAAGTACTAGAGCATGCTCCTAGGGGGATAGATTGGTAGGAAAAGACCATCGCTCATCCCCGACCGCCACTCATAAGGAAGACAATCAATAAATAAATCATGCTCCGACTTCATCACACAACTGTTCACCATACGTGCATGCTACGGGAATCACAAACTTCAACACTAGTATTTCTCAAATTCACAACTACTCACTAGCATGACTCTAATATTACCATTCTCATATCTCAAAACAATCGTCAAGTATCAAACTTCTCATAGTATTCAATGTACTTTATATGAAAGTTTTTATTATATCCCTCTTGGATGCCCATCATATTAGGACTAGTTTCATACCCAAAGCAAACTACCATGCTGTTCTAAGGACTCTCAAAATAATATAAGTCAAGAATGAGAGTTCATCTATTTCTTCAAAATAAAACCACCACCATGCTCTAAAAAGATATAAGTGAAGCACTAGAGAAAACGACAAACTACTCCAAAAGATATAAGTGAAGATCAATGAGTAGTCGAATAATTATGCAACTATGTGAAGACTCTCTAACATTTAATAATTTCAGATCTTGGTATTTTATTCAAACAGCAAGAAAAACTAAATAAAATGACATCTAAGAATAGCAAACATCATGTGAATAAGCAAAAACTTAGGATCAACCGATACTAACCGATAGTTGTTGAAGAAGAAAGGTGGGATGCCAACCGGGGCATCCCCAAGCTTAGACGCTTGAGACTTCTTGAAATATTATCTTGGGGTGCCTTGGGCATCCCTGAGCTTGATCTTTTGTGTCTCCTTAATTCCTCTCATATCACAGTCTCCCTAAATCTCAAAAGCTTCATCCACACAAAACTCAACAAGGACTCGTGAGATAAGTTAGTATAAACCATTGCAAAAACCTTATCATACTCTACTGTAGAAAATCACTAAAATTATTATTCAACATTGCATACTAAATGCCTCTGCATATTAATAGTCCTATCCTCAAATAGAATCATTAAAGAAGCAAACATTTGCAAACAATGCAAACATAACAGCAATCTGCCTAAACAGGACAATCTGTAAAGAGTGCAGCAAGATCCCTACTTACCTAGCTCCATAAATTATGAAATAAAATTCCCACTGTAGTAAATTTATCAGAGCTTAATACGCAAAAGGTTTAAACATTTTATCACATTCTGACTTTTCTAGGGAATTATTGCAACAGCGGTAAACTTTCTATTTTCAAACAGCAACATGAAGACTTGTAACATAGGCATAGTAAAGACTATCAATGCCACTTTTATTGGAATAAAAAATGCAAAAAATTGTTCTAAATAACAGCAAGCAAATCTTAACAAAATAAATTGATGCTCCAAGCAAAACACATATCATAAACCGGCGGATCTCGGGTAGGGGGTCCTGAACTGTGCGTCTAGGCGGATGGTAACAGGAGGCAGGGGACACGAAGTTTTACCCAGGTTCGGGCCCTCTTCATGGAGGTAAAACCCTACGTCATGCTTGATTAATATTGATGATATGGGTAGTACAAGAGTGGATCTACCACGAGATCAGAGAGGCTAAACCCTAGAAGCTAGCCTATGGTATGATTGTATGTTGTCCTACGGACTAAAACCCTCCGGTTTATATAGACACCAGAGAGGGCTAGGGTTACACAAGGTCGGTTACAAAGGAGGAGATATGCATATCCGTATTGCCTAGGTTGCCTTCCATGCCAAGTAGAGTCCCGTCCGGACACGAGACGAAGTCTTCAATCTTGTATCTTCATAGTCCAACAGTCCGGCCAAAGAATATAGTCCGGCTGTCCAGAGACCCCCTAATCCAGGACTCCCTCAGTAGCCCTTGAACTAGGCTTCAATGATGATGAGTCCGGCGCGCAGTATTGTCTTCGGCATTGCAAGGCGGGTTCCTCCTCCAAATACATCACGGAAGAATTTGAATACAAGGATAGTGTCCGACCCTGCAAAATAAGTTTCCACATACCACCGTAGAGAGAATAATATTTCCACAAATCTAATCTGCTGACATGTTTTGGCAACACGACATTATGCCATGGCCCGGTAATTATTTGAACCGTTTCCTTTAACTAGCTTGACACATAATGCTCCGGACCTTCAATCATGTCCGGATCTAGCCTTAAAGGACGGTGGATGCCCTCCTCCGTTACAGAAGAAGATACTAAGAAGTTGAGGGAGGCCAGATACCTGACCGCCGAGGTTTCACATCGGCTGCCCGCCCGAGGGCAGGTCGTCCCTACTCCTGAACCCAACGAAGACGTCGTGTTCATCTCCCACTTCCTCCGAGGTCTAGGCCTCACTCTAGATCCCTTCGTTAGGGGGCTGATGTTTTATTATGGGCTAGATTTCCACGATCTAGCCCCAGACTCCTTTCTCCACATCTCAGCATTTATCGTTGTATGTGAGGCTTTCCTCCGCATTACCCTCACTTCGGCCTGTGGCTCAAGACCTTTGACATGAAGCCGAAGATGGTTGAGGGGCAGCATGTAGCGTGCGGAGGCGCAGTAATAAGCAAGATCGCTGGAGCTCCATGGCCAAAGGGTTCTATTCCCGAGGTGTCCGGATTATGGCAACGGGAGTGGTTTTACATCACAGCTCCCAGAAGTGCCAAGTGGGCGGCTGCCCCTGCTTTCCGCTCAGGCCCTCCACCACAACTGATGTCATGGATTAGCAGAGGGCTATGCTGGGGTCCAGTCAAGGATGTGCCTGTACTGTAGAGCCGCATTCAAGATCTCTTCGAAGGAGATTTTAGTTTGATTATGGTGATGCAAGTCATGCTGGTTCGACGAATCCAGCCATGCAAACACCGGCCCCTTCGCATGTGGGAGTTCAACCCAGAAGGACCGCGCGCTATTCAGAATTTCCTCGGCCTGACGCACAAGGAGATGTATAGATCATTCTTCGGACCCCAGATAGAGTGTCCGGATACTACCGAGGACATGGGCCTGAGCAGCAACCGCACCGCCGACCAAGTAAGTTATCCTCTAGCCGAACACACCGTCTTTCATTTATCATAACATTATTCTGAGAAATCGCTCTTTGACCAGGACTGGATAACAAAGGCGAAGATGATTCCGTGTTCGGCCCCCCTTCCTGAGGGTTTGGAAAATCCGGTACTGGAAAAGATGCTTGAACTAGCACTTTGCCCGGAGCACTCAAAGGAAGACAAAGGGGGGAATAATGAGGGCGAAAGCGGGCCTCCACTGCTACCTATTCCGACCGAGGGAACGAGCGCCTCCGTGAGGGAGGATAACCAAGGGGAGGAATCTGACATTCTCTCACCCCGGGGAAGGAAGAGGACTACCTCTGAAGATCCGGAAACCAAGGTTTCCAAGCAGGAGAAGAAATCTCCACCAAAGGGTCCTGCCTTGGAGGGTGCTCTTGCCGCACAAAGTCTGTGCGGGGATCAGCCCTCTAACGAGTTGTAAGTAATTATTATTACCTTACCTCTGAGGAAAATAACCTAAGTATTTATCTTGCAGTTCGGATCTTAGCCCTTCTCAGCAGAGCTCGTCTTCGGGGGATCTTCTTCCAGAGATGATGGAGAGCGAAACGCCTCCCCTGGACTCCTCCGCTCAAGAAGCGGGCGACCTTGAAGTGTCGTCACGAAGGGCCTCTCCGGATCCGGTGAGGCCAGAAGATAATCTTATAGTCACCCAAAGTCCCCAGCGTCCAGCTCTCAAAGAGAGCAAACAGAAGAGTGCGGCACCGTCTGGTATGCGGCCGGACGTACTGAGGGAGCTGTTGGAGCGAGCGGCCATCTCAGAAGAACACCATACATTGATGGGTACGGTGATGGAAATGATTTCATCCGCCGAAAGCGGGTTGCATGATGCCTTTATGAGTCTACTGACGGGCTTTGAGGTACGTAAAATGATGTACATTTGTGATGGTACCGCACATTTTTAGGTGTGCCTGTGTAGATAGTAGCCCCTGAGACTCTGGTTGTCGCCGAGAACGGTGGCAAATAGAGGATCGTAGTCCCAGTTGATAACCATATCGCTTTATGTGCAGGTGATGGAGGCTCCGGTGGCTGGCCGGACTAATGAATTTGCTGAACTAAAGTGGCAACTGGATGCGGTAGAGGTCGACATCGAGCTTGTTAACAAGCGGCTTGACGAGGCACAGGGTAAGTAATGTTGTCTGGTGAATGTCACATAGTAAGAGCAGCATGATGCCAGTATCTTTAATATGTTGTGACTGCAGATGGAGCTGCCATCATGGAGACCCTTCGGGCGGAACTTGCCCGAGCCAAAGAACAAGCAAGGAGGAGTAATGCGGCTGCTTTGAAGGCGGCTGAAGAGTTGAGGGCCGAGAAGGCCGCGCATTGCGAGAGCAAAGAGAAAATGTCCGAGATGGCTGTAAAGTTAAAAGACACTGCCGACCGTTGCCAGTTCCTTGAAGAAGAAAACCGAGTGAAGGCGACGGACCTTGAGAAGGCCACAACGATGACCAAAGACACCCGCTCTGCTATGAGAGCGGAGAAGGAGGAGCTGCGTGAAGCCGGGGATATTGCGTCTGGGAAGCCCTTCATGCTGCGGAGGAAGTTCGGAGATCCACGGTATGCCTCTCTGGATCGGCTATGAAGTTCAGCAGACGCATATATGGAATTGGCGGCGAGTGTTGTCGATGCGGCCAAATACTTCCGAGATCAAACAGATCGTGAAGTGGACAAGCTGTTCTGGTCGCAATTTAACATTCCAGAGCATCCGCTTCCATTGACTGATCAGCTAGCCGAATGGGCCGAACTCAATAGGTTGTCCGGACTCGCCATGAGGTCTGTCGTGGATCAGTTGTGGCCAGAAAAGCCGAAGCCGAACAGCTATTTCAGCTTAGTGCGGCAATTCCTTGGTGCGGTGTCGTGCATCAATGAGATGAAGAGGTTGGCGTGCATAGAAGGCTCGCGGATGGCCCTTGCCCGTGTTAAAGCATACTGGGCGGAGATGGATGCTACCACAGTTGCGGTGCGGGGTTCGGCCATAGGCCGAGTGGATGCCGAGCACTATTTCGAAGAGGTTCTCGAGGGCGCTCGTTTGATAGAGGCCCAGTGCTCGAAGAATATTATGTTTGAGTGACATGTATTCCCATTGTAAACACAATGTTTTTATGAAATTTATTAAGGCTATATTTATACTTTTTCCTGAAAGTAATATGATGCCTCATGTGTGGCCGTTTATGTATACATGTGTATAACCTGAAAGATTGCAGTCGCCGGCTTCAGCCCCCACGCATATAATGCGGAGGTGTTCGCAGAAGACGCGTGTTCACACTTAACCCAACGTCTTGGCCCTATTAGGAGGTGATAGCGTAGCGAACGAGGCAACCGGACTATAATGCTTTAACACTTTCACTTAGCCATAGGAGTTTGATGGTGGGGCTACTATATAGCCCATTGTGGCTCCGCACTCTCCCGAATTCGGGGTGCGTACATGCCTGGCCGGGAAACGGTCCTTTGTTAAGGCGAAGGAATTCTAACATTCCAATAGGTCATCGAGTGGTTGACCAGTCTCACGCTATATCATGACAGTCAGTTTTCGGCTTTCTCTACTGAGGCGCTCGTCCGGATGACCCGAGGCACAATCGCAGTAGTTCTCCTAGTGCTACCTTAGCCAATAGAGTGGAACGTAAGGTACCAAAACATAGGAGCCGGGCAAACCCAACATTTGACCAAAGACATGATTTGGAGCTGATGCATATAAGGCCAAACTCGCGATGCCGAACACTCCCTAAGGTATTCGGTCTTTATGGTATAAACCGGGCCTAAACAGTGCCCTTTGTAAGAAGCCCCTGGTGTCCAGGTATGTGCATTATTCTAACGTGGCCACATGCCAAGACGCCAGCATCCTTCTCAATTATACTGAGAATCCGAAGGATGTGTATCAGCAATAGACAGTAAAAAAGGTTGACGCAGGGTCTTAATCTAAAAGGAATCCTTGGGACGGGTCCCTGTTGCACGTCTGCACCTGTGTCTCCGTTGTGCCGTATCCTGGACGGGTGTAGCATGGTAGTCATCTGTAAAAGAGAGGAATTGTCTGCGCGCGTTGAGCCCCTTGTATTTGTGATAGGGGTGTGGCCATCAATCCTGTACGAATTACATATAGCTGCGCCGACTCGTCTAACCGTGTCCGTGGTCTTGACGACCTATCGAATAGTTGGTGAGGCCATTTTAACGTGTGGCTACCGAGGCAGCTGCACCCTCCTCGGCGCGCAGGGATCGCTCAATATTTCCATTTACTGTAATGATGCCACGTGGACCGGGCATCTTAAGCGTGAGGGAAGCGTAATGTGGTATTGCATTAAAGCGAGCGAAAGCTTCACGTCCAAGTAGTGCTTGATAGCCACTTTGGAACGGAGCAATGTGGAAGGTTAAATTTTCGCTATGGAAGTTATCGGGGAAGCCGAATATAACTTCTAGTAGCAGGGAGCCCGCGTAATGAGCCCCTAGGCCTGGCGTTACTCCTTTAACGGTAGTGTTGCTGAGGCAAATTTTCGTTGGGTCTATCCCATTTTGTGGATTGTGTCCTGATATATCAGGTTTAGACTGTTGCCACCGTCCATCAGGACTCGTGTGAAGTGGTATCTGTCAATTATTGGGTCTAATACCAAGGCAACCCGGCCTGCACACCGGATACTTGCTGAGTAATCCCGATGGTCAAAAGTGATCGGTTGAGACGACCAGTGGCAGGACTCCGCGGTGATAGGCCCTTGTGCATATTTCTCTGGGAGTGCCGCTTTGTTTCTCCCCTTGATCACGTGTAACACATTTACTGTTTTAACTTCTGGTGGAAATTTCTTTTGTTCACCAGTGTCTTGCTTGAGAGGCTCATCCTCGTATTCGCTTGGTGTGTCCTCCCCCTTGTGTACGACGTTGAGCTTGCCGGACTGCTTGAAGACCCAACATTCTCTGTGGGTATGATTAGTGGGTTTACCAGGGGTGCTATGGATCTGACATATTTGGTCCAGAATTTTGTTTAGGATGGACAGTTCATCTCTAGCGCCTTTAGAGGGCGGCTTTTGCTGACCTGGCCGAGAGCTTTGGAATCCGGCGTTTACCGCCGTGCTCTTCGGCTGTCTTCTTTATTCCGGCGCTTATTATTTTTGCTGCGTCGTGATTTCTCGTTTTCATCTCTAACTTCGGATGTACTTGGGTCGCTGGTGCTGCATCTGGCTAGCCAGCTGTCCTCACCCGCGCAAAAGCGGGTCATGAGGCTTGTTAATGCTGCCATTGTTCTCGGCTTTTCTTGGCCGAGGTGTCTGGCAAGCCATTCGTCGCGGATGCTATGCTTAAAAGCTGCCAAGGCTTCGGCGTCCGGATAATCGACTATTTGGTTCTTTTTAGTAAGCAACCTGTTCCAAAGCTTGCGGGCTGACTCTCCGGGATGTTGAGTTATATGACTCAAATCGTCCGCATCCGGGGGTCGGACATAAGTCCCTTGAAAATTTGCCTGAAAAGCATCTTCGAGCTCTTCCCAGCTTCCAATGGAGTTTCTGGGGAGGCTTTTAAGCCAGTGCAAAGCTGGCCCTTTGAGCTTGAGGAGTAAGTACTTGATGGCGTGGAGATCATCTCCTCGAGCCATATGGATATGGTGGATATAGTCCTCAATCCAGACCCCAGGGTCTGTTGTTCCGTCGTATGCCTCTATGTTTACGGGTTTGAATCCCTCTGGAAATTCATGGTCCAGCACCTCATCGGTGAAACATAGGGGATGTGCGGCACCCCTGTATCTGGGTTTACCGTGTTGTTCGGATGTTTGTTGTGTTGCATCGTATGCTGGAGCGCGCTTGCGTGGTCCATAGATGGATCTGGTTGCGCCGTCCTTTTGATGCGAGCCCTCGCGTGGATCGCGTATTGGCTTATGTGCGGCGTTGTTTGTCGCTCTATGTTGGCCGTGAGGTCGTCTATCCGGCCAGGTGGCCGTTTTAATTTTTGGTTGCGGGGGATCTAAGGCCTCCTCATCGAATTCAGGTAGCAACTTCCGCTTCGGGTAGCTCTAGGTGGGGCAATTACCGCCGTACTTCACTGCTGTATTGAGTACTTTACTCCATCTGATTTTAAGTGTGTCTTGCGTAGCCTTGGGCCTTTGCTTCTGCTTATTTAGGCTCCTCGCGGTAGCAACGAGCCTTTGACGGGCATTATGTTGCTCCGGGTGTCTGTCCGGTGTGATGTCATCCGGACTGTTATCTTTGACAGAATCGGGTTGTTCGGTTTGATTCTCCGTGTTGCCGTGGTCCGACGATGGTTCACTCTGCTCTAACACTGGGTCTGTATGATCGTTGTTTCAGCCGAGGCGGGATTTGGAGCGGCGCTTACGCCACCGCTTTGACTGCTTCTTAAG
Source organism: Triticum dicoccoides (assembly GCF_002162155.2). Lineage (NCBI taxonomy): Eukaryota > Viridiplantae > Streptophyta > Magnoliopsida > Poales > Poaceae > Triticum > Triticum dicoccoides. The sequence continues at coordinate 553,183,422 of NC_041382.1, forward strand.
GGGACAACCCTTCATTGCGTCCTTCTATTCCTCGTGGTCGTTTTCTTTTGGTGTGTCCACCATGTATACGTCATGAGATGAAGTGCACGTCCAGTGCCCTGTGGGCAGTGGTTCCTGTTCGTCTCCTGCATCGTCGTCCATACCATCGATGTCTTCGGAGTTGAAGTCGAGCATGTCGGTTAGGTCATCGACAGTGGCTACTAAGTGGGTGGTGGGTGTGTTGGAAATATGCCCTAGAGGCAATAATAAAAGCATTATTATTATATTTCCTTGTTCATGATAATTGTCTTTTATTCATGCTATAATTGTGTTATCCGGAAATCGTAATACATGTGTGAATAAATAGACACCAACATGTCCCTAGTAAGCCTCTAGTTGACTAGCTCGTTGATCAACAGATAGTCATGGTTTCCTGAGTATGGACATTGGATGTCATTGATAACGAGATCACATCATTAGGAGAATGATGTGATGGACGAGACCCAATCCTAAACATAGCACAAGATCGTATAGTTCGTTTGCTAGAGTTTTTCCAATGTCAAGTATCCTTTCCTTAGACCATGAGATCGTGTAACTCCCGGATACCGTAGGAGTGCTTTGGGTGTACCAAACGTCACAACATAACTGGGTGACTATAAAGGTATACTACGGGTATCTCCGAAAGTGTCTGTTGGGTTGACACGGATCAAGTCTGGGATTTGTCACTCCGTATGACGGAGAGGTATCTCTGGGCCCACTCAGTAATGCATCATCACAATGAGCTCAAAGTGACCAAGTGTCTGGTCACGGGATCATGCATTACGGTACGAGTAAAGTGACTTGCCGGTAATGAGATTGAACGAGGTATTGGGATACCGACGATCGAATCTCGGGCAAGTAACGTACCGATTGACAAAGGGAATTGTATACGGGGTTGCTTGAATCCTCGACATCGTGGTTCATCCGATGAGATCATCGAGGAGCATGTGGGAGCCAACATGGGTATCCAGATACCGCTGTTGGTTATTGACCGGAGAGCCATCTCGGTCATGTCTACATGTCTCCCGAACCCGTAGGGTCTACACACTTAAGGTTCGGTGACGCTAGGGTTGTAGGGATATGAATATGCAGTAACCCGAAAGTTGTTCGGAGTCCCGGATGAGATCCTGGACGACATGAGGAGTTTCGGAATGGTCCGGAGGTGAAGAATTATATATAGGAAGTGCAGTTTCGGCCATCGGGGGAGTTTCGGGGGTCACCGGTATTGTACCGGGACCACCGGAAGGTTCCCGGGGGTCCACCGGGTGGGGCCACCCATCTCGGAGGGCCCCATGGGCTGAAGTGGGGAGGGGAACCAGCCCTTAGTGGGCTGGTGCGCCCCCCAAGGCCCACCCCTTGCGCCTAGGGTTGAAACCCTAGGGTGGGGGGGGGGGGCTTCCCACTTGCCTTGGGGGGCACTCCACCCCCCTTGGCCGCCCCCCTAGGAGATTGGATCTCCTAGGGCCGGCGCCCCCGCTAGGGCCCCTATATATAGAGGGGGGAGGGAGGGCAGCCGGACCCATGCCCTTGGCGCCTCCCTCTCCCCTCCAACACCTCCTCCTCCTCCGTAGAGCTCGGCGAAGCCCTGTCGGAGTACTGCTTCTCCACCACCACCACGCCGTCGTGCTGCTGCTGGAGCCATCTTCCTCAACCTCTCCTTTCCCCTTGCTGGATCAAGAAGGAGGAGATGTCACGCTGACCGTACGTGTGTTGAACGCTGAGGTGCCGTCCATTCGGCGCTAGGATCTCCGGTGATTTGGATCACGTCGAGTACGACTCCCTCATCCATGTTCTTTGAACGCTTCCGCTCGCGGTCTACAAGGTATGTAGATGCATCCGATCACTTGTTGCTAGATGAACTCATAGATGGATCTTGGTGAAACCATAGGAAAATTTTGTTTTCTGCAACGTTCCCCAACAGTGGCATCATGAGCTAGGTCTATGCGTTGTTCTCTTTGCACGAGTAGAACACAATTTGTTGTGGGCGTAGATGTTGTCAACTTTCTTGCCGCTACTAGTCTTATTTTGCTTCAGCGGTATTGTGGGATGAAGCGGCCCGGACCAACCTTACACGTATGCTTACATGAGACCGGTTCCACCGACTAACATGCACTAGTTGCATAAGGTGGCTGGCGGGTGTCTGTCTCTCCCACTTTAGTTGGAGCGGATTCGATGAAAAGGGTCCTTATGAAGGGTAAATAGAAGTTGACAAATCACGTTGTGGCTTTCACGTAGGTAAGAAAACATTCTTGCTAGAACCCTATTGCAGCCACGTAAAACTTGCAACAACAATTAGAGGATGTCTAACTTGTTTTTGCAGCAAGTGTTTTGTGATGTGATATGGCCAAAGTTGTGATGAATGATGAATGATATATATGTGATGTATGAGATGTTCATGCTATTGTAATAGGAATCACGACTTGCATGTCGATGAGTATGACAACCGGCAGGAGCCATAGGAGTTGTCTTTATTTTTTGTATGACCTGCGTGTCATTGAGAAATGCCATGTAAATTACTTTACTTTATTGCTAAACGCGTTAGCCATAGTAGTAGAAGTAATAGTTGGAGAGCAACTTCATGGAGACACGATGATGGAGATCATGATGATGGAGATCATGGTGTCATGCCAGTGACAAGATGATCACGGAGCCCCAAGATGGAGATCAAAGGAGCTATGTGATATTGGCCATATCATGTCACTATTATTATTTGATTGCATGTGATGTTTATCATGTTTTTGCATCTTGTTTACTTAGAATGACGGTAGTAAATAAGATGATCCCTCATAATAATTTCAAGAAAGTGTTCCCCCTAACTGTGCACCGTTGCGACAGTTTGTTGTTTCGAAGCACCACGTAATGATCGGGTGTGATAGATTCCAACGTTCACATACAACGGGTGTAAGACAGATTTACACATGCAAACACTTAGGTTGACTTGACGAGCCTAGCATGTACAGACATGGCCTCGGAACACAGAAGACCGAAAGGTCGAGCATGAGTCGTATAGAAGATACGATCAACATGAAGATGTTCACCGATGTTGACTAGTCCGTCTCATGTGATGATCTGACACGGCCTAATTAACTCAGATCATGTTATACTTAGATGACTTGAGGGATGTCTATCTAAGTGGGAGTTCATTGAATAATTTGATTAGATGAACTTAATTATCATGAACTTAGTCTCAAATATTTACAATATGTCTTGTAGATCAAATGGCCAACGTTGTCCTCAACTTCAACGCGTTCCTAGAGAAAACCAAGCTGAAAGACGATGGCAGCAACTATACGGACTGGGTCCGGAACCTGAGGATCATCCTCATAGCTGCCAAGAAAGATTATGTCCTACAAGCACCGCTAGGTGAAGCACCTGTTCTCCCTGCAGAACAAGACGTTATGAACGCTTGGCAGACACGTTTCGATGATTACTCCCTCGTTCAGTGTGGCATGCTTTACAGCTTAGAGTCGGGACTCCAAAAGCATTTTGAGAGACACGGAGCATATGAGATGTTCGAAGAGCTGAAAATGGTTTTTCAAGCTCATGCCCGGGTCGAGAGATATGAAGTCTCCGACAAGTTCTTCAGCTGTAAGATGGGGGAAAATAGTTCTGTCAGTGAGCACATACTCACTATGTCTGGGTTACATAACCGCTTGACTTAGCTGGGAGTTAATCTCCAAGATGACGCGGTCATTTACAGAATCCTCCAGCCGCTTCCACCGAGATACAAGAGCTTTGTGATGAACTTCAATATGCAGGGGATGGAAAAGACCATTCCTGAAGTATTTGCAATGCTGAAATCAGCAGAGGTAGAAGTCAAAAAGGAACATCAAGTGTTGATAGTGAATAAAACCACTAAGTTCAAGAAAGGCAAGGGTAAGAAAAACTTCAAGAAGGACGGCAAGGGAGTTGCCGCGCCCGGTAAACAAGCTGCCGGGAAGAAGCCAAAGAATGGACCCAAGCCCGAGACTGAGTGCTTTTATTGCAAGGGAGGTGGTCACTGGAAGCGGAACTGCCCCAAATACTTAGCGGACAAGAAGGACGGCATCATGAAAGGTATATGTGATATACATGTAATTAATGTGTACCTTACCAATACTTGTAGTAGCTCTTGGGTATTTGATACCGGTGCAGTTGCTCACATTTGTAACTCAAAGCAGGAGCTGCGGAATAAGCGGAGACTGGCGAAGGACAAGGTGACGATGCGCGTCAGGAATAGTTCCAAGGTTGATGTGATCGCCGTCGGCACGTTACCTCTACATTTACCTACGGGATTAGTTTTGAACCACAATAATTGTTATTTAGTGCCAAGTTTGAGCATGAACATTGTATCAGGATCTTGTTTAATACGAGATGGCTACTCATTTAAATCCGAGAATAATGGTTGTTCTATTTATATGAGAGATATGTTTTATGGTCATGCTCCGATGGTGAATGGTTTATTCTTAATGAATCTCGAGCATAATGCTACACATATTCATAGTGTGAATACCAAAAGATGTAAGATTGATAATGATAGTCCCACATACTTGTGGCACTGCCGCCTTGGTCACATAGGTGTCAAACGCATGAAGAAGCTCCATACGGATGGACTTTTAGAGTCTCTTGATTACGAATCATTTGACACGTGCGAACCATGCCTCATGGGTAAAATGACCAAGACTTCATTCTCAGGAACAATGGAGCAAGCAACCAACTTATTGGAAATCATACATACTGATGTGTGCGGTCCAATGAGTGTTGAGGCTCGCGGTGGCTATCGTTATGTTCTCACCCTCACTGATGACTTGAGTAGATATTGGTATATCTATTTAATGAAACACAAGTCTGAGACCTTTGAAAAGTTCAAGGAATTTCAGAGTGAGGTTGAGAATCAACGTGACAGGAAAATCAAATTCCTGCGGTTAGATCGTGGGGGAGAATACTTGAGTCACGAATTTGGCACACACTTAAGAAAATGTGGAATAGTTTCACAACTCACGCCGCCTGGAACACCTCAGCGTAATGGTGTGTACGAACGTCGTAATCGCACTCTATTAGATATGGTGCGATCTATGATGTCTCTTACCGATTTACCGCTATCAGTTTGGGGCTATGCTTTAGAGACTGCCGCATTCACTTTAAATAGGGCTCCGTCGAAATCCGTTGAGACGACACCGTATGAATTATGGTTTGGGAAGAAACCTAAGCTGTCGTTTCTAAAAGTTTGGGGATGATGCTTATGTCAAGAAACTTCAACCTGAAAAGCTCGAACCCAAGTCGGAAAAATGTGTCTTCATAGGATACCCTAAAGAAACTATTGGGTATACCTTCTACCTCAGATCCGAAGGCAAGATCTTGGTTGCCAAGAATGGATCCTTTCTAGAGAAGGAGTTTCTCTCGAAAGAAGTAAGTGGGAGGAAAGTAGAACTTGATGAAGTATTACCTCTTGAACCGGAAAATGGCACAACTCAAGAAAATTTTCCTGAGGTGCCTGCGCCGACTAGAGAGGAAATTAATGATGATGATCATGAAACTTCAGATCAAGTTGCTACTAAACTTCGTAGGTCCACAAGGACACGTTCCGCACCAGAGTGGTACGACAACCCTGTCTTGAAAATCATGTTGTTAGACAACGGTGAACCTTCAAACTATGAAGAAGTGATGGCGGGCCCGGATTCCGACAAATGGCTAGAAGCCATGAAATCCGAGATAGGATCCATGTATGAAAATGAAGTATGGACTTTGACTGACTTGCCCGTTGAGCGGCAAGCCATAGAAAATAAATGGATCTTTAAGAAGAAGACAGACGCGGATGGTAATGTGACCATCTATAAAGCTCGGCTTGTCGCTAAGGGTTATCGACAAGTTCAAGGGGTTGACTACGATGAGACTTTCTCACCGGTAGCGAAGCTAAAGTCCGTCCGAATCATGTTAGCAATTGCCGCATTCTATGATTATGAGATATGGCAAATGGACATCAAAACGGTATTCCTTAATGGTTTCCTTAAGGAAGAATTGTATATGATGCAGCCGGAAGGTTTTGTCGATCCTAAGAATGCTGACAAGGTGTGCAAGCTCCAACGCTCAATTTATGGGCTGGTGCAAGCATCTCGGAGTTGGAACATTCGCTTTGATGAGATGATCAAAGCGTTTGGGTTTACACAGACTTATGGAGAAGCCTGCGTTTACAAGAAAGTGAGTGGGAGCTAAGTAGCATTTCTCATATTATATGTAGATGACATACTTTTGATGGGAAATGATACAGAACTCTTGGACAACATTAAGGCCTACTTGAATACGAGTTTTTCAATGAAGGACCTTGGAGAAGCTGCATATATATTAGGCATCAAGATCTATAGAGATAGATCAAGACGCCTCATAGGTCTTTCACAAAGCACATACCTTGATAAGATATTGAAGAAATTCAATATGGATCAGTCTAAGAAGGGGTTCTTGCCTATGTTGCAAGGTGTGAAATTGAGCTCAGCTCAATGTCCGACCACGGCAGAAGATATAGAAGAGATGAGTGTCATCCCCTATGCCTCGGCCATAGGTTCTATCATGTATGCCATGTTGTGTACTAGACCTGATGTAAACCTTGCCGTAAGTTTGGTAGGTAGATACCAAAGTAATCCCGGCAAGGAACACTGGACAGCGGTCAAGAATATCCTGAAGTACCTGAAAAGGACTAAGGAAATGTTTCTCATTTATGGAGGTGACGAAGAGCTCGCCGTAAAGGGTTACGTAGACGCTAGCTTCGACACAGATCTGGATGACTCTAAGTCACAAACCGGATACGTGTATATTTTGAATGGTGGGGCAGTAAGCTGGTGCAGTTGCAAGCAGAGCGTCGTGGCGGGATCTACATGTGAAGCGGAGTACATGGCAGCCTCGGAGGCAGCGCATGAAGCAATTTGGGTGAAGGAGTTCATCACCGACCTAGGAGTCATACCCAATGCGTCGGGGCCAATCAAACTCTTCTGTGACAACACTGGAGCTATTGCACTTGCCAAGGAGCCCAGGTTTCACAAGAAGACCAGGCACATCAAGCATTGCTTCAACTCCATTCGTGAAAATGTTCAAGATAGAGACATAGATATTTGTAAAGTACATACGGACCTGAATGTAGCAGATCCGTTGACTAAACCTCTCCCTAGAGCAAAACATGATCAACACCAGAATTCCATGGGTGTTCGATTCATCACAATGTAACTAGATTATTGACTCTAGTGCAAGTGGGAGACTGTTGGAAATATGCCCTAGAGGCAATAATAAAAGCATTATTATTATATTTCCTTTTTCATGATAATTGTATTTTATTCATGCTATAATTGTGTTATCCGGAAATCGTAATACATGTGTGAATAAATAGACACCAACATGTCCCTAGTAAGCCTCTAGTTGACTAGCTCGTTGATCAGCAGATGGTCATGGTTTCCTGACTATGGACATTGGATGTCATTGATAATGAGATCACATCATTAGGAGAATGATGTGATGGACAAGACCCAATCCTAAACATAGCACAAGATCATATAGTTCGTTTGCTAGAGTTTTTTCAATGTCAAGTATCCTTTCCTTAGACCATGAGATCGTGTAACTCCCGGATACCGTAGGAGTGCTTTGGGTGTACCAAACGTCACAACGTAACTGGTTGACTATAAAGGTATACTACGGGTATCTCCGAAAGTGTCTGTTGGGTTGACACGGATCAAGACTGGGATTTGTCACTCCGTATGACGGAGAGGTGTCTCTGGGCCCACTCGGTAATGCATCATCACAATGAGCTCAAAGTGACCAAGTGTCTGGTCACGGGATCATGCATTATGGTACGAGTAAAGTGACTTGCCGGTAACGAGATTGAACGAGGTATTGGGATACCGACGATCGATCTCGGGCAAGTAACGTACCGATTGACAAAGGGAATTGTATACGGGGTTGCTTGAATCCTCGACATCGTGGTTCATCTGATGAGATCATCGAGGAGCATGTGGGAGCCAACATGGGTATCCAGATCACGCTGTTGGTTATTGACCGGAGAGCCATCTCGGTCATGTCAACATGTCTCCCGAACCCGTAGGGTCTACACACTTAAGGTTCGGTGATGCTAGGGTTGTAGGGATATGAATATGCAGTAACCCGAAAGTTGTTCGGAGTCCCGTATGAGATCCGGGACGTCACTAGGAGTTCCGGAATGGTCCGGAGGTGAAGAATTATATATAGGAAGTGCAGTTTCGGCCATCGGGGGAGTTTCGGGGGTCACCGATATTGTACCGGGACCACCGGAAGGTTCCCGGGGGTCCACCGGGTGGGGCCACCCATCTCGGAGGGCCCCATGGGATGAAGTGGGGAGGGGAACCAGCCCTTAGTGGGCTGGTGCGCCCCCCAAGGCCCACCCCTTGCGCCTAGGGTTGAAACCCTAGGGTGGGGGGCTTCCCACTTGCCTTGGGGGGCACTCCACCCCCCTTGGCTGCCGCCCCCCCTAGGAGATTAGATCTCCTAGGGCCGGCGCCCCCCCCTAGGGCCCCTATATATAGAGGGGGGAGGGAGGGCAGCCGGAGCCATGCCCTTGGCGCCTCCCTCTCCCCTCCAACACCTCCTCCTCCTCCGTAGAGCTCGGCAAAGCCTTGTCGGAGTACTGCTTCTCCACCACCACCACGCCGTCGTGCTGCTGCTGGAGCCATCTTCCTCAACCTCTCCTTTCCCCTTGCTGGATCAAGAAGGAGGAGACGTCACGCTGACCGTACGTATGTTGAACGCGGAGGTGCCGTCCGTTTGGCGCTAGGATCTCCGGTGATTTGGATCACGTCGAGTACGACTCCCTCATCCCCGTTCTTTGAACGCTTCCGCTCGCGGTCTACAAGGTATGTAGATGCATCCGATCACTCGTTGCTAGATGAACTCATAGATGGATCTTGGTGAAACCGTAGGAAAATTTTGTTTTCTGCAACGTTCCCCAACAGGGTGGGCGGTGAATTTTGACGCCATCCGCATCCCAATCCTGTCGGACATAGTTCGGCCAGGATTCTCCTGACAAGGAGAGAGACCTTAATGAGTTCAGTATGTCGCCAAGGGGCGAGTGCTGAAAAATATCCGTGGAGGTAAACTCCATGATCGGCGCCCAATTGGATTCAATAGGAACGGGCGCAGGCGGTTTGGAGTCCGTGGCCAGAGAAGAATTTGGCAGTTTAGCAACACGGCTCTCGTGCAGGGTAAGGTCGATGTTCGGCTCTATCATCGATGAGGGTAAGGCCTCCGTGGCGGGGTCCATCCACCCGTCCGTGGGCGGCGCGACTGGCTCCGAATTGAGGGTCGGAGCAGCTGCCCGTGCGATCTCCTGAACACTGTCTGATGGTAGAGCTAAATCGTACTCATCGTGACCGCGTGACGCACAAGGCAGAGGCTCGAATCCGTCGAAGATCAAGTCTCCGCGGATGTCGGACGTGTAGTTTAAACTTCCAAACCTGACCAGATGGACAGGGGCATAGCTTTCAATCTGCTCCAGATGGCCAAGCGAATTGGCCCGCAGTGCAAAGTCGTCGAATACAAAAATCTGTCCGGGGAGAAAAATCTCACCCTAGACTGCATTGCTGACGAAGATAGAAGGAGCCATCAAGCCTAATGGCGACGACACAGAGGAACTCTCAATGAAAGCACCAATGTCGGTGTCAAAACCGGCGGATCCCGGGTAGGCGGTCCCGAACTGTGTGTCTAGGCGGATGGTAACAGGAGGCAGGGGACACTAAGTTTTACCCAGGTTCGGGCCCTCTTGATGGAGGTAAAACCCTACGTCCTGCTTGATTAATATTGATGATATGGGTAGTACAAGAGTGGATCTACCACGAGATCAGAGAGGCTAAACCCTAGAAGCTAGCCTATGGTATGATTGTATGTTGTCCTACAGACTAAAACCCTCCGTTTTATATAGACACCGGAGAGGGTTAGGGTTACACAAGGTCGGTTACAAAGGAGGAGATATACATATCCGTATTGCCTAGCTTGCCTTCCACGCCAAGTAGAGTCCCGTACGGACACGAGATGAAGTCTTCAATCTTGTATCTTCATAGTCCAATAGTCCGGCCAAAGAATATAGTCCGTCTGTCCGGAAACCCCCTAATCCAGGACTCCCTCACCTATCCTCAAATAGAATCATTAAAGAAGCAAACATATGCAAACAATGCAAACATAACAGCAATCTGCCTAAACAGGACAGTCTGTAAAGAGTGCAGCATGATCCATACTTCCCTAGCTCCAAAAATTATGAAATAAAATTCCCACTGTAGTAAATTTATCAGAGCTTAATATGCAAAAGGTTTAAACACTTTATCACATTCTGACTTTTCTAGGGAATTATTGCAACAGCGGTAAACTTTCTGTTTTCAAACAGCAACATGAAGACTTGTAACATAGGCATAGTAAAGACTATCAATGCCACTTTTATTGGAATAAAAGATGCAAAAAATTGTTCTAAATAACAGAAAGCAAATCTTAACAAAATAAATTGATGCTCCAAGCAAAACACATATCATGTGGTGAATAAAAATATAGCTCCAAGTAAAGTTACCGATGAACGAAGACGAAAGAGGGGATACCTTCCGGGGCATCCCCAAGCTTAGGCTCTTGGCTATCCTTGAATATTACCTTGGGGTGCCTTGGGCATCCCCAAGCTTAGGCTCTTGCCACTCCTTATTCCATAGTCCATCGAATCTTTACCCAAAACTTGAAAACTTCACAACACAAAACTTAATAGAAAACTCGTAAGCTCCGTTAGTATAAGAAAATAAATCACCACTTCAAGGTACTGTAATGAACTCATTATTTATTTATATTGGTGTTAAACCTACTGTATTACGACTTCTCTATGGTTTATAAACTCTTTTACTAGCCATAGATTCATTAAAATAAGCAAATAACACACGAAAAACAGAATCTGTCAAAAACAGAACAGTCTATAGTAATCTGAATCAAACGTATACTTCTGGAACTCATAAAATTCTCAAATAAATTGCTGGACCTGAGGGATTTATCTATTGATCATATGCAAAATTAATTAACTAAATATCACTTCCATATAAAAATGGCAGCAATTCTCGTGAGCGCTAAAGTTTCTGTTTTTTACAGCATGATCGCAAAGACTTTCCCCAAGTCTTCCCAAAGGTTCTACTTGGCACAAACACTAATTAAAAGCATAAAACCACATATAAACAGGGCCTAGATGAATTATTTATTACTAAACAGGAGCAAAAAGCAAGGAACAAAAATAAAATTGGGTTGCCTCCCAACAAGCGCTATCATTTAACGCCCCTAGCTAGGCATGATGATTTCAATGGTGCTCACATAAAGGATAAGAATTGAAACATAAAGAGAGCATCATGAAGAATATGAATAGCACATTTAAGTCTAACCCACTTCCTATGCATAGGGGTTTTGTGAGCAAACAACTTGTGGGAACAATAATCAACTTGCATAGGAAGGTAAAACAAGCATAACTTCAAAACTTTAAGCACATAGAGAGGAAACTTGATATTATTGCAATTCCTACAAGCATATATTACTCCCTCATAATAATTTTCAGTAGCATCATGAATGAATTCAACAATATAACCAGCACCTAAAGCATTCTTTCCATGATCTACAAGCATAGAAATTTTATTACTCTCCACACAAGCAAAATTCTTCTCATTAATAGTAGTGGGAGCAAACTCAACAGAGTAACTATCTTGGGATTGGAAATTGAAATCAAGATGACAAGTTTCATTGTTATTATTATTCTTTAAAGCATATGTGTCATAACAATAATCATCATAGATAGAAGGCATGCTTTCATCATGATAAATTTGCTCACCAAAACTTGGGGGACAAAAAATATCATCTTCATCAAACGTAGCTTCCCCAAGCTTGTGGCTTTGCATATCATTAGCATCATGGATATTCAAGTAATTCATACTAACAACATTGCAATCATGCTCATCATTCAAATATTTAGTGCCAAACATTTTATAGATTTCTTCTTCTAGCACTTGAGCACAATTATCATTTCCATCATACTCACGAAAGATATCAAAAAGGTGAAGCATATGAGACAAACTCAATTCCATTTTTTATAGTTTTCTTTTATAAACTAAACTAGTGCTAAAAAAGAAACAAAAAGATTCGATTGCAAGATCTAGAGATATACCTTCAATCACTCACCTCCCCGGCAACGGCGCTAGAAAAGAGTTGATGTCTACTACACAACCTTCTTCTTGTAGACGTTGTTGGGCCTCCAAGTGCAGAGGTTTGTAGGACAGTAGCAAATTTCCCTCAAGTGGATGACCTAAGGTTTATCAATCCATAGGAGGCGTAGGATGAAGATGGTCTCTCTCAAGAAACCCTGCAACCAAATAACAAAGAGTCTCTTGTGTCCCCAACACACCCAATACAATGGTAAATTGTATAGGTGCACACTACAACAATACCCCACCTATAGCAACGCATTTTTCTGTATCTATAAGTCCATATATGCGGTGTAATTGTCTTTACCAACGGTTTGGGATGCGTAGCCTTATCCAGTGTTGCCAGCACATAATGCAACGCTTGTACCGTCGTTGGTAAAAGGGGCGTTGCAAGAGTACAACACATAAAGCCGACCTTTACAACACTTTTATATGTTGGTGCTTAATGTACAAGAATCCAAATCTCATTTCTGGCAACTATGAATTTTCAACGCTTCAGGTGTTGTTACATATATAATGTGAATAATATTGCCAACAGTTAAATTAATGCTCAACATAACGGTGATGATTATGTATATCAAGTGTGGGAAAAAATAAAAGAATATACTCATAAGAGAAAGAAATCATATATTGGATAAAGCTGTTGGATTACAATGGTTGATATTACAGGGGAAACATCATCGAAATCTGATGCATAATCTAAATATTTTGTTGATAGTGAAACTTAAACAGAAAGCTTCCTTCAACATCCCTACAACTTAACTAAACTTAACCAAGGAACATCATCCGACAGGATCATCATCCCTACAACTTTATTAACTTAGATAGCATCCATCATCATCATCATGAACCGGAACATTGTCATCATTGCAGTATACTTGCCACGCACCATTATAATCATCCATATATCTTTTGAATCTACAAAGAAAATAACAAGATGAACTGTTAATACACAATGCATTGACATGATACTTGTGATAGAGGTGTGATATTAGGCACATACAAATGTTGAAGGTCATGGACTCTTTTTTCCTGCATTATAGAGAGTATTACTGCTTTTGCGACTCCATACCAACTCTTCAGTTTTCACAAGTGCCATATTGACATGCACTACCCCAAATTCATTTGTAATTTTAGCACCATCAAGTTCAAATTTAGGATCACAACTTACAACTATAGCAAGAGCTACGTCCTTGTTATGATTATGGAAAGATACCGGCATGAGTGTTAGTAGTCATTGAGGACTAATCTAGACGCCACAATATATGACACAGCCTGCAGAACAACATGGCTTAATAAAATTATATGGAGAGTAGCCTAAGTGCTTATGTGCATTCAAGGGCAATGTGAGTGACAGTACCACTTCTCTTCTCTTCTCCATTTAGTTAGCAAACTGAACCAAAATGGTTTTAGTAATCTGAAACTGAACCAAAACATATAGCTCTAGTTGGTTTCAGTCATCCAACAGGAAACAAACAAATCTACAGATGCTCACCATGCTTTGGAACAAAACTACAGCCCCAAATACACTGAAACAAATTTACATAGTCATTACCATCCTAGACATCCATTGCTAATTATGTACACCAACAGTCAAACTGTTTTGTGTGAACCAATAGAATTATTTATTGCTACATAAATCCACTGAAACCTACAGCCCCAAATGCTATAAATTTGCATGCAAAGCAGCATAGAACCTAGCACGGCTCAATGGCCGTGGACATAATGAGCAGTACCACGGTAGGGAGAGGGAGAGGGTATACCTTCCATGGCATTGTCCATGACTTGCTCCACGAACTCGACTTGCTCCATGGAGTCGCCGTACATCGAGTTGGTGCGTGTAGCTTCAAAACCAAGGGAAAAAGGTTACAGGTGTCTCATGCATCTCTAGAACAGTGCAAAAGAAGAAAAGCTCCATCAAGTTCCATTCGTACTTAATAAAAGAAGAGAAACCAATATTCGTCATGTTCTATGTGTCCTAGTTACTACCTTGGCAACTTCACATCTGGCTCAATGAATTTATCCTCGAGTTAGTTAGACTAGCCATCAACCCGTGTGTCTGCACATGCTAGACAATTTTAGTTTACCATATATAACTGGAACATATTTATGTAAGAAAAAATATTAGAACCATAAATTTTAAAAGAAGCATACTTTTGACTAATTCAGAAATATTACATGTGATACTGTGTTGGCTTCCATGTGGCTAAAGTATATCTAATTTTAGTAAAGGCATTTGTACATACTATTTATCATTCTATAAATAAAGTTTCCAAATTATAATTTGTATGAAAAAGTCGGGAATCCAAGGTTAGAAAATATACAGAGGATATTGGTGAATATTCCGATTTCCTTTAATTACATAGCAGGAGTCTAAATCTTGTGTGCACCTAAAATGTAACGCCCTCGATGCGGCTATATCTCCTACGTGTCGAAGCATGACTTAGAGGCATAACCGCATTGAAAGCTATGTCGCAAGTGAGGTAATCTTCACAACAACCCAAGTAAAAAAATAAAGGGGAAAAGATACATAGTTGGCTTACACTCGCCACGTCACACAAATACATAAATAGTATTGCATTCATCCAATACACTCATGGTCCGACTATGGTACCAAAATAAAGATCAACCCTCAAATGCGACAAAGTCCCCGATCACCCCAACTAGGCATCACTACTGATCATCAGGGAAAGACACATAGTAACGGCGAGAGTCTTCATCGAACTCCCACTTGGGCTCAAGCGCATCATCTGGAGTAGTATCATCGGTCCCCGCATCTGGTTTTGGAAGGAATCTGTGAGTCACGGGGACTCAGCAATCTCACACCCTCGCGATCAAGACTATTTAAGCTTATAGGTAAGGTAAGGTATGATGTGGAGCTGCAGTAAGCGACTAGCATATATGGTGGCTAACATATTCGCAAAAGAGAGCGAGAAGAGAAGGAAAAAGCACGATCGAACAACTATGATCAAGAAGTGATCCTAGAACAAACTACGTCAAGCATTACTCCAACACCATGTTCACTTCCCGGACTCCGCCGAGAAGAGACCATCACGGTTACACACGCGGTTGATGCATTTTAATTAAGTTAAGTTTCATGTTATCTACAACCGGACATTAACAAATTCCCATCTTTCCATAACCGTGGGCATGGCTTTCGAAAGATCAAACCCCTGCAGGGGAGTCCCAACTTAGCCCACCACAAGCTCTCACGGTCAACGAAGGATATTCCTTCTCCCAAGACAATCCGATCAGACTCGGCATCCCGGTTACAAGACATCCTCGACAATGGTAAAACAAGTCCAGCAACACCGCCCGAATGTGCCGACAAATCCTGATAGGAGCTGCACATATCTCGTTCTCAGGGCACACTTAGACAAGACATCCTTCGAGTAAAACCAACCCTCAAGTTGGCCCGAAGTGGCCCCGCAATCTACTCGGTCGGACCAACACTCAGAGGAGCACTGGCCCAGGGGGGTTTAAATAAAGATGACCCTTGGGCTCTGGAAACCCAAGGGAAAAAGAGGCTAGGTGGAAAATGGTAAAACTAAGGTTGGGCATTGCTGGAGGAGTTTTATTCAAGGTGAACTGTCAAGGGGTTCCCATTATAACCCAACCGAGTAAGGAATGCAAAATCCGGGAACATAACACCGATATGATGGAAACTAGGGCGGCAAGAGTGGAACAAAACACTAGGCATAAGGTCGAGCCTTCCACCCTTTACCAAGTATATAGGTGCATTAAGATAAATAAGATAATATGGTGATATCCCAACATTAAACAATGTTCCAACAAGGAATGATCTCCAATCTTCACCTGCACTAGCAACGCTATAAGAGGGGCTGAGCAAAGCGGTAACATAGCCAAACAACAGTTTGCTTGGACATGGTGGGTTAGAGGTTTGACATGGCAATTTGGGAGGCATGATAAGGAAGTGGTAGGTATCATAGCATAGGCATAGCAAAAGAGCGAGCATCTAGCAAGCAAAGATAGAAGTGATTTCAAGGGTATGGTCATCTTGCCTGCAAAGTTTTCAGAGTTGCCTTGATCCTCATAAGCGAACTTAACGGGCTCCTCATTCACGAACTCGTCTCCCCGCTCTACCCAAACAAAAACAACAAGCAAACGGAACACAATCAACCACGTGCAATGCTCAAGCAACATGATGCAAACATGGTATGATATGCGGGATGCGGTATGTGATGCATATGCATGATTTGCAAAGGAATGATTGAACCTGGCCTCAAGTTGGAAATCCAAGAGGGCCACTGGAAAGGTGAGTTGATTTAGGTTGAAATCGATATAAAGATCACCGGAATCGGATGCACGGTTTGGAAATGGCAAGCAAAACAAATATGGCACCGGTCTGCGATAATCAGCAAGTGACCAACTGAATGCATCAAGATAGATATGCTACAGCACTCAAACATGACCACAAAATACATGGCAGGGATTCACTCACGAAGCTTGACCAAAGATGAACACTGAGCTACGGCTAATTCATCCATTAGCAGGTTCAAACAAGCATGGCAAAAGTGCAAATTTTAACAGGTTTCAGACTTAGTGAAATTAACATATGTCTGGAATTTATCGTCGGGAAGCAATCTTTAGAGCATGAAAACTACAATTTACAGGAACCTAACATGGCAAAGCAAGGCATGTCATGAAGCTACTCAAAGCACATAACCAAAGTCCCTTAGTGACCTTGAGCCAAAAGGGATTAGAAAATACAATTGTAAGCATGTGAACATAGCAAAAACACAAGCAGATTCAGACTTAGTGAAAAACTGGAGCATGCAAAACAGTTAACAAGTAGGCATGTTTACGAGCTCGATGCACTCACTACAGAGCATGGAATGACAAACTAAGCATACACCCATCAAGAAGACATGGCATAAAAGCTAGACATGGCAAGAAAGACAACATAGCATGCACGGATCGATAGCAACATCCTCGGCAAAATCGCTAAACATGTCAACAATCTGCCAGGATCATTTTATAGCAAAAGTAGGGCTCGATTGACTCAAGCTAGGGTGCTCCATAAATGCAAACAAGGACATGAATGGATAGAGCACCACAATATTAACAAAACATCCTTACTGATCATCCTCAAA
Source organism: Triticum dicoccoides (assembly GCF_002162155.2). Classification (NCBI taxonomy): domain Eukaryota; kingdom Viridiplantae; phylum Streptophyta; class Magnoliopsida; order Poales; family Poaceae; genus Triticum; species Triticum dicoccoides. The sequence continues at coordinate 553,200,751 of NC_041382.1, forward strand.
AGAGGCACGGATCACTGGGAAACAAGATGAACATATGGCATAACAACAAAATGAGGACAAGGACTTGGTGAAATTCTAAGTCCCTGAAATCAGCATCAACGATTATGCTACTTTGCATGCTTGTGCTAGTCACCATAAATATCACAAAAATACATGGCATACACCCCTGTAAAGATGGCATGGCATTCTACAAAACACATGTAGAGCTCAGGATCATAGCATGCACACATTAATCATGGCAAAAATGACAAAAGGCCATTTGCTGAAACAGATCTGACAAATTCATCACATAGCCCTCTTCCAACAGCATTTCGGGCATCAAGATGAGCTCAAATGAGAATGATGCAATGAAACAAAATGATGTACTCGTCAAGACGAACTTTTTGATATGCTACACGCACGAATCGGAGCTATGGATGCAGAGTTATGGCATGCGGAAAATGCTAAAAATTAGGGTTACGGGATGAAAAAGTCAACCGAGGAGATGTCCCAGATCTAGATCTGGTCGGGCGGTACTGTAGCGGTGCCGCGTGAACCGAGGTTCACCGGGGACGGGGTTGACGCTGGAGCTGCAGGAGGTGGCCGGAGACGGAGGTACCTCGCCAGAGGGGCTCGGTCGCTGAGGAGCTTCGCCGGACTTGGGCAGATCGAGGAGGTGGTGGCGCGGGGCACTGGAGGCGGCGCGCGGTGGCTGTTGGCGACGTCCGCCGGAGAAGACGGCGGCAATGGCGCGCGGTGGCCGGCGCGGAACTCTGGGCGGCGGCGCAGGAGTCGAGGAGGCGGCGCGACAAGACCCAGGCGACGAGGAGGCGGATGGGCCGCGGGGGCTTCCCGCGGGCCTGGCGGCCTCGGGCAACGGCGGCGATGTGGGGAGCCGCGGGCTGACGTGGCGGCGTCTCGTTGGTCGGCGGCGGCGGGCGGACGTGTCCGGCCCAATTCAGACATGTCCGGCGGCGAGAGGAGCAGATTTTTAGGGTTAGGGTGCGAAATATTCCGCGAATTTTTAGGGGGTGCCCTTTATATAGAGGTGGAGGGAGCTAGGAAGCTCCAAGTGATGTGCGGTTTGCAGCCACGCGATCGTGATCGAACGCTCTAGATGATGGAACAGGTTTAGGTGGGTTTTGGGCCAGTTTGGAAAGGTGTTGGGCTGCAACACACACGAAGCCTTTTCGGTCCCTCGGTTAACCGTTGGAGTATCAAACGAAGTCCAAATGGTACGAAACTTGACAGGCGGTCTACCGGTAGTAAACCAAGGCCGCATGACAAGTCTCGGTCCAATCCGAAAATGTTTAACTCCCACACACGAAACAAGGTAGAAAGGGACACCGGGTGACATAGGAGCGCCGGAAAGCAAAACGGACAACGGGGAAAATGCTCGGATGCATGAGACGAACACATATGCAAATGCAATGCACATGATGACATGATATGAGATGCATGATAAAGACAAACACACATGGAGACAAAAACCCGACAACGAGGAAATGACATAACTTAGTGCCGGAAACGGCAAGAGTTGGGATACATATAAGGTAAATTACATCCGGGGTGTTACAACACTCCACCACTACAAAAGGATCTCGTCCCGAGATCTAGGACTGAAAAACTCCGGGTACTCAGAACGGAGGTGATCCTCATGTTCCCAGGTGGCTTCACGGTCGGAATGATGTGACCACTTGACTTTGAGGAATTTGATTGACTTGTTGCGAGTCTTGCACTCAGTTTCTTCAAGGATAGCAACGGGGTGCTCACGATAAGAAAGGTCTTCTTGGAGATTAATGTCTTCGAAGTTGACGATGCAGTCAGGGGTCTTGAAGCAATTGCGGAGTTGAGACACGTGGAACACGTCATGCACGTTCGCAAAGTTGGAGGGAAGCTCAAGTTGATAGGAGAGATCGCCTCTCTTGCTGACGATCTTGAAAGGACCCACGTATCTAGGGGCAAGCTTCCCTTTGATACCGAAGCGACGAGTACCTTTCATTGGAGAGACGCTGAGGTAAACATGGTCTCCGATATCGAAAGCCAAATCATGATGCTTACTATGATAGTAGCTCTTCTTGCGCAATTGCGCTGCTTTGAGATTATCACGAATGACTTTGCACATCTCTTCTGCCTCTGTGATCAAGTCATTTCCAAGAAGTTGACATTCACCAGTCTCTGACCAGTTAAGAGGAGTATGTCACTTCCTGCCATAGAGAATTTCAAATGGGGCCTTGCGCGAACTCGCTTGAAAGCTGTTGTTGTAGGAGAACCCGGCATATGGAAGACAATCTTCCCACTTCATACCGAAAGAGATAAGGCAAGCCCTGAGCATATCTTCAAGAATCTGATTGACAAGCTCGACTTGGCCGCTAGTTTGGGGATGAAAAGTTGTGCTGAAACGGATGTTGGTTCCCATGGCCTTCTAAAAAGAATCCTAAAACTTGGAGGTGAAGATGCTGCCACGATCTGAAGATATCAACTGTGGAATTCCATGCAGAGAGACAATCCGAGAGGTATATAGCTCTGCCAATTGAGCTGCTGTGATAGACTCTTTGATAGGCAGAAAGTGAGCCACTTTAGTGAGTTTGTCGATGACAACGAAGGTAGCATCATTTCCACGCTTGGACTTTGGAAATCCAGTCATGAAGTCCATCTCAATGTGGTCAAACTTCCATTCTGGAATGACAAGAGGTTGGAGGAGACCAGCTGGTCGTTGGTGTTCTGCCTTCACTCTTCTGCAGACATCACATTCATTCACGAACTGAGCAATCTCACGCTTCATTCGAGTCCACCAATACGACTGCTTGAGGTCCTGGTACATCTTTGTACTTCCAGGGTGGATGGAGAGGAGTGAATTGTGAGCCTCGTTCATAATGACATTACGAAGGTCACCTTTAGGCACAACAATGCGATCCTCGAAGAATAGAGTATCCTTGTCATCAAGGCGATAGCACTTGTACTAGGGTTGACTCTTGGCAATCCCAATCTTCACCTTCTTCACCATAGCATCAAGAAGTTGAGCCTCGCGAGTCTGATCTTCCAAAGTAGGAGAGACTTGGAGGTTTGCGAGAAATCCTTGAGGAACAAATTGCAGATTGAGTTTGCGGCAAGCTTCACAAAGCTCGGGTTGGTAAGGCTTGAGAATCAAACTGTTGCAGTAAGCCTTCCTGCTCAATGCGTTAGCAATTACATTGTCCTTGCCTGGAGTATATTCGATGCTCGGATTATACTCTTGAATCATTTCGACCCAACGAGTTTTCCTGAGGTTGAGATTAGGCTGAGTGAAGATGTACTTGAGGCTCTTGTGGTCAGTGAAGATGTCCACTTTTCTTCCCAATAAGAGATGTCTCCAAGTCAAAAGAGCATGCACAACTGCCGCCAACTCGTGGTCATGAGTGGGGTAGTTTTTCTCGTTGGGCTTCAACTGACGAGAGGTATAAGCCACAACTTTCTTCTCTTGCATCAACACTACACCAAGACCTTGAAGAGAGGCATCACAAAAGACCTCGAACGGTTTGGATTCATCAGGAGGAGTCAGAACTGGAGCAGTGACTAATTTCTCTTTTAGGGTGTTGAAAACGATGTCACATTTAGGAGACCAAACGTACTTGACGTGCTTCTGGAGAAGGTTGGGAAGAGGCTTCGCGATCTTTGAGAAGTTGTCAATGAACCTTTGACAATAGCTTGTGAGACCAAGGAAGTTGCGGAGTTGCTTCACGTTCTGAGGTGGTTCCCAATTCACAATTGCAGACACCTTCTCAGGATTCACAGCAATGCCCTTGGCAGAAATGATATGCCCAAGGTAGAGAACCTCATCGAGCCAAAACTCACACTTTGAAAACTTGGCATAGAACTGATGTTCTCTGAGCTTATCAAGCACCAAACGCAAGTGTTTGGCATGATCTTCTTTGTTCTTGGAAAAGACCAAAATGTCATCGAGGTAGACCAAGACGAAGTCATTTGTGTAGGGGTTGAAGATGAAGTTCATCATGCGAGAGAAAGTTGGTGGAGCGTTGACGAGGCCAAAAGACATGACAGTGTATTCATATGAACCATAGCTTGTTCTGAAAGCTTTCTTGGGGATATCTTGCTCACGAATTCGAATCTGGTGATAGCCCATACGGAGATCAAGCTTGGAGAATACTTGAGCACCTTTGAGTTGTTCAAACAGCTCGTTGATGTTGGGAAGTGGGTACTTGTTCTTTATGGTCTTCTTGTTCAATGGACGGTAGTCGACACAAAGTCGGTCCGTTCCATCCTTCTTCTTCACAAAAAGAACTCCACAACCCCACGGAGAAGAACTAGGTCGGATGAGACCCATTCGCTCTTGAATATCGAGTTGCTTCTTCAGCTCCTTCAACTCTTCACGTCCAAGCTTGTAAGGACGTTTGCAAACAGGTTCCGTGCCAGGCTCAAGATCGATGATGAATTCAACTAGCCGGTGCGGAGGCATTCCTGGAAGCTCTTCTGGAAAGGCGTCTTGATATTCGCAAATGACTGGAATTTGAGAGATGGCATTCAGTTCACCCTTCTCATTGAGATAAAATAGACGGATGGTATCATCACGAGCGGCAAAGACAATTACATCCTCAGACGAATGAGTCAATTGAATCTGCCTGGCAGCACAATCAAGATGAGCCTTATGTTTAGAAAGCCAATCCATTCTGAGAATAAGATCAATATCTGAGTTACCAAGGACCACTGGAGAGGACAGAAACTTGTAGTCGCCCAACGTGATAGAGACATCGGGAGCAACCAAACTAGAAGTCAAAAGCTTGCCGGGAGAAACAACTTGCATGACTTTGGGCATGACCTCGGTATCAACATTGTGCTTCGATGCAAATGGGAATGACAAGAAAGAATGCGATGCACCAGTGTCAAAAAGAACTTTTGCAGGAACATCGTTAACAGGAAGGTTACCCATGATGGCATCTGACAAGTCCTCTGCCTGAGCTGCATTCATCAAGTTGACCTTGGCGTGCTTGGGGTTATGCTTGACCACAGTTGTACTTGCCGATCTCACAGGAGGAGGAGGAGGGAGACGCCTCTGATTGAAGCATTTGTTGGCATAGTGACCCTTCTATTGGCACTTGTTGCACATGACCTCTGAAAGCGGACGGTGATACGGAGCACTTGATCTTGGAGCTTGAGACGAAGTCTTGTTCTGAAAGCCAGGGTTGGGTTGGTGGGAAGATCCATTGCCACCTTTGCTCTTCTGCTGATAAGGCTGACGGAACAGAGGAGGAGGAAGCCAATACTTTTGCTGCTTAGCCACTTGAGTTGAAGAAGAAGGAGTTGCATCTCTGACTCGCTTCTTGGAAGCATCGCACTTCAGTTGAGCAGTCTCTTACTTCATTTCCATGTTGTAGAACTCATCGTACTTCTTGGGCTCAAAGAGGACGAGAGCTAGCTGGAGTTCTTCTTTGAGACCACCCCTGAACTCGTATATCATGCTCTTCTCGTCAGGGACGTCTTGCTTAGAAAAACAGGCGAGCTTCTAAAGCATCACGTTGTACTGGTAAACAGACATAGTGCCTTGCTTCAGGTTGCGGAATTCCTCACGCTTGCTCTCAACCACACTCTGAGGAATATGATGAGCTTTGAAGTCTTGACAGAATTCATCCCAGGTAATCACACGGCCTTCTCTAGAATCTTTGTACTGCTGAAACCATTCTGCAGCTTGGTCTTTGAGTTGGAATGAGGCAAACTTGACAAAGTCCTCAGGCCTGACGTTACTGCACTCGAAATGCTTGCATATGTCCACGAGCCAATCATCAGCGTCTGTTGCCTCAACACAATTGCTGAAGGTCTTTGGCTGGTTATCAAGGAACTGGTTGAGTGTAGCAAACTGATTCTGATTGCTGCCATGGCCCTGGTTCGCATGGTTGCGCTCTTGAAGAAGTTGCATGATCAGCTGCGTGTTTGCATTGGTAGCGGCCATCACAGCTTGCCATGCCTCCGGAGGTGGAGGTGGTGGTGGCGGATCAGGATTCAGAGTCATGCGCGTGGAGGAGCCATCCTGAAGAGGGTGACATCCATTAGCATATTGACAGACAAATATTCAAGCTGAATCGAACGGATTGAAATTGCAACAAAAAGTCTTCACATCTGAACCAAATGAATGAATGCATTCCAATAGAAATGGTCACATTTCCATAAATTGAGAAGCCACCTAGAATTGAGGCAGAAGAATAAAAACAAGGTACAGACAAGAACAAATACTTGGTGACGAATACCCAATCCCAAACCAAATATCCGCGGAAGAAGAACTAGAGCTACAAGAATTCCCACCTATGAAACTCCCGAACCTTTCCGGTTATGCAATCGGGTGTTGGGGATACAGGAGAAGCATAATATCTCACCCAAATCTAGCAAATCCTACATCCAGCTGTATCCATCCTTCAACACATAACCGAGAAACCTTCAGAAATCATTTACCTCAACCTTCGAAAAGCATCCGTTATACAAGTTGTGGCAATACTCTTGAACCCCCGCCCTAGTACTGGGTGGCGTCGAGGTTATCTCACCGACAACTACATAAAAGAGATTTTCGATGTCGGCGAAACTCAGGTATTCCAGAATCTCAACGATAAAATTGTGACGACAACACCTCGGATCTCAACTCCCCGGGACATTGCCACAACCCCTAAATGATAGGAGGCACCAAGAACAATGTTCTCGTCACAAAACCATCGAAACGATTCCAAGATACCTGCGTGATCCTAAAAAAATTAGTGAAATTTTAGAAGAGAAGAGTCAAAACTCTACGTCAGGATGCATCACCAGAGCGACGAAGGGACTGAGGAGTAGAAAGAATTCCTAACTCTCCGATATATATAATCCTAAATGACTCAAAACATTTTTCTAAACTCAACAACACCAACGATTCGATCAAGCAGGGGGCTCCTAAAGTCGGGGAAGGCTCTGATTACCAACTTGTAACGCCCTCGATGCGGCTATATCTCCTAGGTGTCGAAGAACGACTTAGAGGCATAACCGCATTGAAAGCTATGTCGCAAGTGAGGTAATATTCACAACAACCCATGTAAATAAATAAAGGGGAAAAGATACATAGTTGGCTTACACTCACCACGTCACACAAATACATAAATAGCATTACATTCATCCAATACACTCATGGTCCGACTACGGTACCAAAATAAGGATCAACCCTCAAATGCGACAAAGTCCCCGATCGTCCCAACTGGGCACCACTACTGATCATCAGGGAAAGACACATAGTAACGGCGAGAGTCTTCATCGAACTCCCACTTGAGCTCAAGCGCATCGTCTGGAGCGGTATCATCGGTCCCTGCATCTGGTTTTGGAAGGAATCTGTGAGCCACGGGGACTCAACAATCTCACACCCTCGCCATCAAGACTATTTAAGCTTATAGGTAAGGTAAGGTATGGTGTGGAGATGCAGCAAGCGACTAGCATATATGGTGGCTAACATATTCGCAAAAGAGAGCGAGAAGAGAAGGCAAAAGCACGGTCAAACAACTATGATCAAGAAGTGATCCTAGAACAAACTACGTCAAGCATTACTCCAACACCCTGTTCACTTCCCAGACTCCACCGAGAAGAGACCATCATGGTTACACACGCGGTTGATGCATTTTAATTAAGTTAAGTTTCATGTTATCTACAACCGTATATTAACAAATTCCCATCTGCCCATAACCGCGGGCACAGCTTTCGAAAGTTCAAATCCCTGCAGGGGAGTCCCAACTTAGCCCATCACAAGCTCTTACGGTCAACGAAGGATATTCCTTCTCCCAAGAGAATCCGATCAGACTCGGCATCCCGGTTACAAGACATCCTCGACAATGGTAAAACAAGTCCAGCAACACCGCCTGAATGTGCCGACAAATCCCGATAGGAGCTGCACATATCTCGTTCTCAGGGCACACTCAGATTAGACATCCTACGAGTAAAACCAACCCTCAAGTTGCCCCAAGGTGGCCCCGCAGTCTACTCGGTCGGACCAACACTCAGAGGAGCACTGGCCCACAGAGGTTGAAATAAAGATGACCCTTGGGCTCCAGAAACCCAAGGGAAAAAGAGCCTAGGTGGCAAATGGTAAAACCAAGGTTGGGCATTGCTGGAGGAGTTTTATTCAAGGTGAGCTATCAAGGGGTTCCCATTATAACCCAACCGTGTAAGGAACGTAAAATCTGGGAACATAACACCGATATGACAGAAACTAGGGCGGCAAGAGTGGAACAAAACACTAGGCATAAGGCCGAGCCTTCCACCCTTTACCAAGTATATAGGTGCATTAAGATAAACAAGATAATATGGTGATATCCCAACATTAAACAATGTTCCAACAAGGAACGATCTCCAATCTTCACCTGCAACTAGCAACGCTATAAGAGCGGCTGAGCAAAGCGGTAACATAGCCAAACAACGGTTTGCTTGGACATGGTGGGTTAGAGGTTTGACATGGCAATTTGGGAGGCATGATAAGCAAGTGGTAGGTATCATAGCATAGGCATAGCAAAAGAGCGAGCATCTAGCAAGCAAAGATAGAAGTGATTTCGAGGGTATGGTCATCTTGCCTGCAAAGTTTTCAGAGTTGCCTTGATCCTCGTAAGCGAACTCAATGGGATCCTCGTTCATGAACTCGTCTCCCGGCTCTACCTAAACAAAAACAACAAGCAAATGGAACACAATCAACCACGTGCAATGCTCAAGAAACATGATGCAAACATGGTATGATATGCGGGATGCGGTATGTGATGCATATGCATGATTTGCAAAGGAATGATTGAACCTGGCCTCAAGTTGGAAATCCAAGAGTGCCACTGGAAAGGTGAGTTGATTTCGGTTGAAATCGATATAAGGATCACCAGAATCGGATGCACGGTTTGGAAATGGCAAGCAAAACAAATATGGCACCGGTCTGCGATAATCAGCAAGTGACCAACTCAATGCATCAAGATAGATATGCTATAGCACTCAAACATGACCACAAAATACATGGCAGGGATTCACTCATGAAGCTTGACCAATTATGAACACTAAGCTACGGCTAATTCATCCATTAGCACGTTCAAACAAGCATGGCAAAAGTGCAAATTTTAACAGGTTTTAAACTTAGTGAAATTAACATAAGTCTGGAATTTATCGTCAGGAAGCAATCTTTAGAGCATGAAAACTACAATTTACAGGAACTTAACATGGCAAAGCAAGGCATGGCATGAAGATACTCAAAGCACATAACCAAAGTCCCTTAGTGACCTTGAGCCAAAAGGGATCAGAAAATACAATTGTAAGCATGTGAACATAGCAAAAACAGAATTAGTAAAAAACTGGAGCATGCAAAACAGTTAACAAGTAGGCATGTTTACGAGCTCGATGCACTCACTACAGAGCATGGAATGACAAACTAAGCATACACCCATCAAGAATACATGGCATAAAATCTAGACATGGCAAGAAAAACAACATAGCATGCACGGATCGATAGCAACATCCTCGGCAAAATCGCTAAACATGTCAACAATCTGCCAGGATCATTTTCTAGCAAAAGTAGGGCTCGATTGACTCAAGATAGGGTGCTCCATAAATGCAAACAAGGACATGAATGGATAGAGCACCACAATATTAACAAAACATCCTTACTGATCATCCTCAAAAGAGGCACGGATCACTAGGAAACAACATGAACATATGGCATAACAACAAAATGAGGACAAGGACTTGGTGAAATTCTAAGTCCCTAAAATCAGCATCAACGATTACGCTACTTTGCATGCTTGTGCTAGTCACCATAAATATCACAAAAATACATGGCATACACCCCTGTAAAGATGGCATGGCATTCTACAAAACACATGTAGAGCTCAGGATCATAGCATGCACACATTAATCATGGCAAAAATGACAAAAGGCCATTTGCTGAAACAGATCTGACAAATTCATCACATAGCCCTCTTCCAACAGCATTTCGGGCATCAAGATGAGCTCAAATGAAAATGATGCAATGAAACGAAATGATGTACTCGTCGAGGAGAACATTTTGATATGCTAGACGCACGAATCGGAGCTACGGATGCAGAGTTATGGCATGCGAAAAAATGCTAAAAATTAGGGTTACAGGATGAAAAATTGCTAAAAATACTGTAGCAGCGGTGCGCGAACTAAGGTTCACCGGGGACAGGGTTGACGCCGGAGCTGCAGGAGGTGGCCGGAGACGGAGGGACCTCGCCGGAGGGGCTCGGTCGCCGAGGAGCGTCGCCGGACTTGGGCAGATCGAGGAGGCGGCGGCGCGGGGCACTGGAGGCGGCGCGCGGTGGCTGGAGGCGGCGCGCGGTGGCTGTTGGCGATGTCCGCCGGAGAAGACGGCGGCAATGGCGCGCGGTGGCCGGCGCGGAACTCTGGGCGGCGGTGCGGGAGTCAGGGAGGCTGTGCGGTAAGACCCAGGAGGCGGGGAGGCGGATGGGCCGCGGGGGCTTCCCGCGGGCCTGGCGGCCTCGGGCGGCGGCGGCGATGTGGGGCGCCGCGGGCTGACGTGGCGGCGTCCCGTTGGTCGGCGGCGGCGGGCGGACGTGTCCGGCCCAATTCGGACACATCCGGCGGCGAGAGGAGCAGATTTTTAGGGTTAGGGTGCGAAATGATCCGCGAAATTTTAGGGGGTGCCCTTTATATAGAGGTAGAGGGAGCTAGGAAGCTCCAAATGAGGTGTGGTTTGCGGCCATGCGATCGTGATAGAACGCTCTAGATGATGGAACAAGTTTAGGTGGGTTTTGGGACAGTTTGGAAAGGTGTTGGGCTGCAACACACACGAGGCATTTTCGGTCCCTCGGTTAACCGTTGGAGTATCAAACGAAGTCCAAATGGTACGAAACTTGACAGGCGGTCTACCGGTAGTAAACCAAGGCCGCATGACAAGTCTTTGTCCAATCCTAAAACGTTTAACCCCCACACATGAAAAGAGGTAGAAAGGGACACCGGGTGACATAGGAGCGCCGGAAAGCAAAACGGACAACGGGCAAAATGCTCGGATGCATGAGACGAACACGTATGCAAATGCAATGCACATGATGACATGATATGAGATGCATGACAAAGACAAACACACACGGAGACAAAACCCGACAACGAGGAAATGACATAACTTAGTGCCGAAAACGGCAAGAGTTGGGATACATATAATGTAAGTTACATCCGGGGTGTTACATAAAATTAGCTATCTGGAAACCCCAAATGCATCCCATGCTTTAGTGATTTCGGTTAAAAACAGGAAACAGGAGTTTCTAGTTAACAAACACAACTAAAGCTAATGTACATGAATATATGTCTTATATATATGCAAGGCTTCATTAAGAAATGTTTTCTGAAATAAACACGTACATCACTCAAATCTTCTACATAAGAAACACATCAAATGATTATGTTAAGCCACCTATAAACATCAAAGTGAAATGCTAGCTGGAGGCAGCAGCGCAGCACTACTGTTTGGAACTTTGATTATGTGGTGCTGTTGGAGGTGATCAGAGCTGCAGACCACCCCAACTGGATGCTTTCACTCCTTGCAACACAATCGATTAAAGAGGAGTAGTACTCATCAATACACACATACAAAACATATTTTTTTCTAGATAAAAGAACAGTGATCAAATCGATTGTATAGTTCTTTCTTCCGCTATGACCTTAAAGGATGGATAAAAGAAAACGAATCACCACACGACCAGTTCCTTCACTCAACAGCCTTGCCGCCAAAGACACTTGCGGCCGCCTAATCTGCTTCAAACTACCAACAGTACACCTCCGCCGCCACATGGACTATCGTTAGATTGATTTAGTAATTAGCCTAAAACAATATATGTTGGATTTTTGCATTGTAAAAGCTTGAACAGTAGAATATTAAAGATTGGAAAAGAAAAGGATTGGGGCCTCAGGGAATTACTGTATTAATTAGACTCCGACCTGATTCCTAACCATATACCTGGTGTTTTCTGTGAAAATTACCTCAAACATACTGGTTGCTGCTCCAAGACATAGATGGGCTTCAGAATAGCTTACTAGAAAGAGAGACGTTCCCTACAATGTTGTTTCCCTAGAAAGAATATGCAACTCGGGGTTAATTTGAAGCCACTACTGCCCCTGATGTGCCACGAACCAGAGCAGAGGGGAGGAGTGAACCAACTCACCTGAAGCTAGAGGAGGAGGAGGAAGCTCCATGGCTGCTTCGTCCCGCGCAGCTGCAAGGATGTCCACTGGCGGTTCCTCCCTGCACATGTATAGAAGAAGAGAAGAGCAGGTTAGAGAAAGGGGAGAGAGAGAGAGGATGAAGCCAGGGGAGGGGATGCACTGACCGGACGAGAGGAGGACGACGGCCACCAGAGCCGACGCCTGAAACCCTAGTAGCCATGGGGGGATGGTCGCGGGTGGGCTATGGTGACCATGAGCACCAGATCGGAGGGCGCCGCGTGCGAGGGGACCTCTGGCTATGCTTCATGGTGGCGGGGTTCGCCGGAAGTTGCCTGAATCAGCCGCCGCAGTTGGCGCAGCAAGGAGCCGCGTGAAGGGAGGGAGATGGGACGCGAGAGGGACGAGTGGGTGGGGATTGGGCGGATCCGGCAGCCACTAGAGCTGCGAGGTGGGTCGGAGACTCAGAGGAGGGAGACGAGGCGATGGATGGCGGCGATTTGGGACAGATGAGGGGAATCCGGGACACTATTTCTCGTGCATCTCTCTCTTCTTTTCTCTGTATTTTTTTCATATATGTACCATGAAAGGGTCATGAACTCCAACTGTACAACGCATATCATGCAACCCTTATATACGTATCTACTAGGAATTTGCAACATATAGCCAAACTATTGTAGAATTTTTGTTGCTTTATAAGGGGTATCCTTCGGCGAAGAGATGGTGATACAAGTGGTATATGGATGGTAGATAAAGGTATTTGTAATCTGAAATTATAAAAACAGCAAGGTAACTAATGGTAAAAGTGAGTGTAAACGGTATTGCAATGCGTTGAAACAAGGCCTAGGGTTCATACATTCGCTAGTGCAAGTTCCCTCAACAATAATAACATAATTGGATCACATAACTATCCCTCAACATGCAACAAAGAATCACTCCAATGTAACTAATAGCGGAGAACAAACGAAGAGATTATGGTAGGGTACGAAACCACCTCAAAGTTATTCTTTCCAATCAATCCGTTGGGCTATTCCTATAAGTGTCACAAACAGCCCTAGAGTTCGTACTAGAATAACACCTTAAGACACAAATCAACCAAAACCCTAATGTCACCTAGATACTCCAATGTCACCTCAAGTATCTGTGGGTATGATTATACGATATGTATCACACAATCTCAAATTCATCTATTCAACCAACACATAGAACCTCAAAGAGTGCCCCAAAGTTTCTACCGAAGAATCAGGACAAAAACGTGTGCCAACCCCTATGCATAGGTTCATGGGCGGAACCCACAAGTTGATCACCAAAACATACATCAAGTGAATCACGTGGTATCCCATTGTCACCACAGATATGCACGGCAAGACATACATCAAGTGTTCTCAAATCTTTAAAGACTCATTCCGATAAGATAACTTCAAACGGGAAACTCAATCCATTAGAAGAGAGTAGAGGGGGAGAAACATCATAAGATCCAACTATAATAGCAAAGCTCGCGATACATCAAGATCGTGCCAAATCAAGAACACGAGAGAGAGAGAGAGAGATCAAACACATAGCTACTGGTACATACCCTCATCCCCGAGGGAGAACTACTCCCTCCTCGTCATGGAGAGCACCGGGATGATGAAGATAGCCACCGGAGAGGGATCCCCCCTCCGCCAGGGTGCCGAAACGGGTCTAGATTTGTAGCGACCAGACCTCAAACGGTCCAATCTCTGTGCTCTGGTGTCATCCCTGGATCAGTAATGCTGACACCACACAGTACTTGAAGGATTTATAACAGAGTAGCAATCACACACTTATTACATCGAGTGTCTCAAAAGAGAACTTATTACAATAAATATGGCTTAAGGCCATCTAATAACGATAACAGCAGAAGGCTCGGAAGATAAGTGAGTCCATCAACTCCAACGGCATCACTGAGTATAGAACCATGACCTAAAAGCACCTTACTCGTCGTCTGAAAAGTCTGCAACATGAACGTTGCAGCCCGAAACGGGCCAGCACATGGAATATGCTGGCAATGTAACACATAGAGAGCAATAATGGAAGAATAAAGCTATTCTACATGCATATTTGGCTGGTGGAAAGCTCTATGGTTACAGTTTTGTGTAAAGCCAATTTTCCCCTACTGCAAAGGAATAAATTTTATGTAACTATCGAGGTGGTTGTTGAACATCGAGAATGGTTGACAGCATTCTCAATCCCAATTAAGTAACATCATTAAAAACCCAACAAATTATTTAGAGTGACATGATGAGATTCACATGATAATCCAAGTACTAGATACTCAAGATGTCCATAATCGGGGACACGGCTAACCATGATTAGTTTATACACTCTGCAGAGGTTTGCGCACTTTTTCCCACAAGACCCGATCTCCTCCGTTGGGATTCTCGCACTACATGGTGTTTGAGAAACGGATGACCGAGACATAGTCTTTCAGAAGCGCTAGCACCTTACGATTGGGTAGACCGTTACACCTACTTTCCCCTACATCTGCTAGTCTACCACTGTAAGAGTTCACACAACTTAGTCAACTATGCTAGAGCCCACAGTAGCTTGTGGCTGCACACGGAAGTTTCTAGTATGAATAATCTCAAGATCCCTTTGAGCCTGGGTGGCGGTCCAAAAGAAAAATAGGCAATCGTTGGAATACCCAGGTGCCTCAATCCACCCAGATGTGTGTTTAAGTTGCCACCTTAGATAAACCATTGATTTAACAAACTCACATCTATCATGGATTTCACTCACCCAATCCACGTCTACTAGCATAGCATGGCATAATAAGCAAACGTAGAAGTAACTCCCAAAGGTTTGATAATAAAACAGGTGATAGGTACTACCTCATCTACTTCCCAAACCCACAATTTAATTTGATCCTAATCATGCAATGTGTGAGGATTGATCTAATGCAATAAAAGCTGGGTAGTAGGAGGTATGATCAAAGTGTTACTTGCCTTGCTGATGACCTGTGAAACCTAGCGATTCGAAGTATCAAGTGGCGCACTCCGGGTACTCTATCGCAAACAAACAAGCATACAATAAGTACTCAATTAATGCATAGGTAAAACTCGAATAAGAGATCTAACCAGAAAGTTCAACTTAAGAATTCCGGTTGGCAAAAAGAATCAAATCGAACGAAGCAACTAAAGACAACGGTCAAATTTACATAAGCAAAAACTTGTTTGAGTTGGTTAAACAGTAAGAGGGTCTCGAGACAAAACTCCAGGCACTTGAATCGCCTAATTCTGATAAACGAGCAAAAAGTTGTACTAAAACGAAAATCAGATCAGAAATCGTGATCAGAAAAATCGCGGATTTAATCCGAGAAAAAGAAAGACGACGAACAGATTAACAAACGAATGTTCGTTATCTGGATCTAAATAATGAACGCGTTCGTTAAAACGAACGAACGAGCGAACGCTCGATAATTAACTAAACCGAAAAAACAATCTATCTAAAAAAGAATCTAAAAACCGGAAAAAAAACCGGTGAAAACCAACGGTTTTCTAAAAAAACCGGGGCGGCACGACCTCATTGGCGGCGAACTCCCGCGGCGGCAGCAGGCGGCGGCGGCTGGCGGCGGCGGCTAGGGTTTGCGGGGGTGGGGCGCTATGGGCTGGGGCAGCCCGGGGCGGCGCTATATAAAGCCCCCCGGCCAGGCGGAGTCCTGGCCGGACACGGCCCAAGGTCGTTCGGATTTTTTTAATAATAATGCTTAGAAAAAAACAAAAGGAATACTAAACGGACTCCAAAAATCCCGAAATAAATTTTCCCCGGCTTCTAAAATCAAGCCGCACAAGATGAACATTTATTTGGGGCCTAAATGCAATTTTGAAAAATGCGCATTTTTCCTAATTCAAATAAAATAGAAAATAAAACCAAAATAAAATCTTATTTGATTTTTTATTAAATCCTCAATATTTCTTTATTTTGGGAAAGTCATTTTATTCCCTCTCTCATATTTGGATAATAGAAATAATTGAAGATAAAATAAATAAAATCAAATGATCCTATTTTCAAAATTTGAGAAAACTCAAATATGAAAATAACGAAATCCCCAACTCTCTTCGAGGGTCCTTGAGTTGCGTAGAATTTCGAGGATCAACCAAAATGCAAATAAATATGATATGCGATGATGATCTAGTGTATAACATTCCAAATTGAAAATTTGGGATGTTACAAACCTACCCCCCTTAAGATGAATCTCGCCCTCGAGATTCGGGTTGGCTAGAAAATAGGTGAGGGTGGTCCTTCAACAGATCTTCCTCCCGTTCCCAGGTGGCTTCATCCTCCGTGTGGTGGCTCCACTGAACTTTGCAAAACATGATAACCTTGCCGCGGGTGACTCGGCTGGCATACTCAAGGATCTTGACTGGTTTCTCCTCATATGTCAAATCACTGTCCAATTGAATCGCTTCCAGCGGCACTATGTCTCTCAGCGGTATATCAGCCATCTCTGTGTGGCACTTCTTCAACTGGGAAACATGGAACACGTCGTGAACTCCTGACAATCCTTCGGGCAATTCCGTTTTGTAGGCTACTTCTCCCATACGCTCCAAAACCTTGTATGGTCCTACAAAACGTGGTCCTAACTTTCCCTTAACTCCAAAACGCTTAACTCCTCGAAGTGGAGACACTCGAAGATAAACTCGGTCTCCGACTTCGTAAACTGTCTCCTTGTGTTTAGAATCTGCGTAGCTCTTCTGCCTGGATTGGGCTACCTTGAGCCTATTGCGAATCAATTTTACTTTCTGTTCAGACTCCTTAATCAGATCCGGTCCAAACAGCTGGCGGTCTCCAACTTCATCCCTTGACAATGGGGTCCTGCACCTCCTTCCATACAAGGCTTCGAAAGGGGCCATCTTCAAACTGGATTAATAACTATTGTTATAAGAGAACTCTGCGTATGGCAAATTCTCGTCCCAACTAGATCTGTAATATAGCGCACAAGCTCTCAGCATATCCTCCAAAATCTGATTGACTCTCTCGGTCTGTCCATCTGTCTGCGGATGGAAAGTTGTACTGAACTCTAGCCTGGTACCCAAGGTTTCATGCAACTGATTCCAGAACTTTGAGGTAAACTGGGTTCCTCTATCTGATACAATACTCCTTGGAACTCCATGCAGACATACAATCCTGGTCATGTATATCTTTGCCAACTTGGCACTAGTGTAGGTAGTCTTCACTGGAATGAAATGAGCTACCTTTGTCAACCGATCGACTACAACCCAAATCGAGTCATAGCCTGAACGAGTTCTGGGAAATCCTGTAATAAAATCCATGTCTATCTTATCCTACTTCCATTCGGGTATCGTCAATGGATGTAGCAATCCCGCTGGCTTCTAATGCTCTGCCTTTAGTCTCTGACATACATCACAAACTGCTACATACTCCACAATATCCTTCTTCATTCCGGTCCTCCAGAAAGTATCCTTCAAATCCAAATACATCTTGGTATTTCCTGGGTGAATTGAATATGGTGAATCATGGGCCTCTTGCAGAATCAACTTCCTGATCTTCGAATCATTAGGTACATAAACACGGTCTTCAAAACATAAGGTATCGTGCTCATCCTCACGAAATCCTTTGGCTTTTCCTTTTCTCATTTTCTCCTTAATAGAAGCAATCTCCTTGTCAGTCCTTTGAGCTTCTCTGATCTTATCCATCAAAGTAGACTGAATCTCCAATGCTGCTACATAGCCTCTCAGGACTATCTCCAAATGTAGCTCACGAAGATTCTTGGCTAACTCCCTTGGTAAATCTCCCGTCATTAAGGTGTTGACATGGCTTTTACAGCTCAACACGTGAGCTACTACATTAGCCTTTCCAGGGTGATAATGCAATCTCATATCATAATCATTTATGAGCTCCAACCATCTCGTTTGCCAGAGATTCAACTCCTTCAGCATGAAAATATACTTCAAACTCTTGTGATCCGTGTACACCTCACAATGGTTTCCAATGAGAAAATGTCTCCAGGTCTTCAATGCATGCACTACGGCTGCTAACTCCAAATCATGCGTGGCATAATTTAACTCATGAGGCTTAAGCTGCCGTGAGGCATAGGAAACAACTCTTCCTTCCTGCATAAGCACTGCTCCAAGTCCTCGACGTGAAGCGTCGCAATACACCTCATAATCCCTGGTCTGATCTGGCAAAATCAACACTGGTGATGTAACCAAACGTTTCTTCAACTCCTGGAAACTGGCCTCGCATTCCTCGGTCCATATGAACTTGGTATCCTTCTTCAACAACTCCGTCATAGGCTTTGCAATCTTCGAGAAATTTTCAATGAATCTCCGGTATATCCTGCGAGTCCAAGAAAACTCCGAATCTCTCCAACTGTTGTTGGTGCTTCCCAATTTGTCACTGTGTCAACCTTAGTGGGATCTACTGCTATACCCTCTCCGGATATAACGTGTCCGAGAAATCCAACTTCCTTCAACCAAAACTCACATTTGCTAAACTTGGCATATAACTGATGTTCTCTGAGCTTACCAAGTACCAAACGCAAATGCTCCTTATGCTCCTCTTCATTCTTCGAATAAACCAGGATATCATCAATGAACACTACGACGAACTTATCCAAAAACTCCATAAATACTTTGTTCATCATGTTCATAAAATATGCAGGTGCGTTAGTCAGACCAAATGACATAACCGTATACTCGTACAGCCCATACCTGGTGGTAAAAGCCGTCTTAGGTATATCTTGTTCTCGAATCTTCAACTGATGGTATCCTGATCGCAGATCAATCTTGGAAAATACCTTAGCTCCTTGCAATCGATCAAACAGATCATTGATCATCGGTAGGGGGTACTTGTTCTTGATGGTTACTTCATTCAATCCTCGATAATCAACAACCATCCTTAACGATCCATCCTTCTTCTCCACTAGAAGTACTGGTGATCCCCAAGGCGAAGAACTTGGGCGAATATATCCTTTATCCAGTAACTCCTTAATCTGCTTCTTAATCTCTTCCAAATCCTTCGCGGGCATCCTATATGGTATCTTAGAATTGGCCCTGTACCTCGCAAAAGCTTAATTAAAAACTCAATATCTCTATCCGGTGGCATGCCTGGCAACTCTTCTGGAAATACATCAGGGAAATCCTTCACTACTGGTACTTCCTCCTGCACAACTCCTGTTAACGAATTTACTTGAGTCCTTTTAGATACATACTTGATCCTTCTTCCTTCTGGGGTGATAAGTAAAATTGACTTACTGGCGCAATCGATGTTTCCTCCATACATCGACAGCCAATTCATACCCAGAATTACATCCAAACCTTGTGATTCCAAAATGATCAAATCCGAGGGAAACACATGCCTACCTATACTCAATGGCACTTGAAAACATCCCTTACTAGCCATATACTCCGCTCCTGGTGAGCTTACTAACATAGGTGTTCTAAGAATTTTGGTGGGCAGGTTATACTTATCCACGAATCCCCTTGATATGTATGAACGCTATGCACCAGTATCGAAAAGAACGAGTGCAGTAAATGACTTAACCAAAAACTTACCGATTACTGCATCCTGCTGCTCTTCAACCTCCTCCACGTTAACGTGGTTCACCTGTCCCATGTTGAAAGTGTTCGACTTCTTCCCAGAGCTTACATTGCCATTTCCATTCTTGGATTCAGGACATTCATTGGCATAATGTCCGGTCTTCTGGCACTTAAAGCAAGTGACTTGGCTTAGGTCTCTCTCGGCTGGGGTTGATGGGTTGGTACGGTTCTGGCCGTTGCTTCCTCCATTCCCATTATCATTCTTGGGGCCATTATGATTGTGCGAGCTACCTCCTCCATGGGTATGCTAAAAATGTCCTCCCGGTCTAGGGGTAAAACGTGGCTTCTGCTGAGCTCCAGAATTATACTTCCCTTGTCCATACTTCCTCTTGCGGTTTTCAATCTGCTGCTGCTTCCCTTCAATCATAAGAGCACGATCTACCAACTCTTGGTAGCTGTTGAAGGTTGCTACCATCAACTGCATGCTCAACTCATCATTCAGTCCTTCCAGAAACTTCTCCTGCTTAGCTGCATCCGTAGCAACGTCATCTGGAGCATAACGTGCTAGCTTACTGAAGTCCTCCACATATTGGCCAACTGTCCATCCTCCTTGGCGCAAGTTGCGAAACTCTCGCTTCTTCATGGCCATAGCTCCTACTAAAACATGGGCAGTACGGAAAGCCTGCTAGAATAGGTCCCATGTGACAGTGTCGATAGGGAAAGTGGCGGTGAAATTCTCCCACCATGATGTTGCGGGTCCTTCAAGCTGATGTGCGGCAAACTTCACCTTTTCCGCATTTGTGCATCCTGTTGTGGCCAACTCCCTTGCTATCTTGCGGAGCCAATCATCTGCTACTATCGACTCGGTGCTACTGGAAAACACCGGTTGATTCAGCCTAAGAAAACGGGCTAAGTGATCAACAGGTGGTGGTGGTGGTGGTGGGTTGTTGTTGTTGTTCCCCTGATTCTGATTCTGGACTAGCAACTGCATCAATGTGTTCTGCTTCTGGATCAACTGAGTGAGCTCCGGTGGGAAGGTAAATCCGGGGTCACGTCTCGGAGGCATCTGAGGGTTTAGAAAAGATGAGATTAAGAATAGAGAGGGGTCTAGAGAGAAAACACTACCCATATGCACATGAGGCAAAAGCAAACAATTCACTTCATTCAATCAAACAAGGGCATACAATCGATCTAACTATCGCAAAAGTGCTCGGACTACTATATTTACATGGTGGACTACTACTACTGATGGGGTGGTCTACTAGAAATATTCTTCGGTTGCAGACTCCATGATATCTGCTCCAGCTTCATCAACATAGTCATCATCGCTATCATCTGGATCCGAGTCGGTGTCGTCGATGATGATGTAGTCTTCCGGGCGAATCTCCTTGGGTTCTTCGTCTTCTTCTACTGGTGTAGGGCCTCCAATAAATATTCCAATCTTCTTGATTAGATCGTCATTATTCTCCACTAATACTTCAATTTCCTCTTCAAAATCTTCACGTGTAGCCTTGAGTTCTTCCTCTGGTTCCTTGATTCTAGTCATTGCCTTCTTCAGATCTATCATGTCGGCGCACATCTGATTCTCCTAACGTCGAATGTGCTGGTTTAACTCCTGGATAAAAGTTGCAATTGATCTATCCTTCCTGGTGCTGATCATCTCCCAGTGCTCATCTCGGCACCCACAAATCTGGTAGATAGTATCCTTGAGATCATTGCGGTAAACTTCTCCAATGCGTCCCATGGCGATGTGAGGTGCCATGCTCTTTCCTAGACTCCAGGTTGGTGCATCAAAGGAAAACTCTATGGGCTCAGTGACTGGCATGAACGTCCTTCCTGAAACTTGAACTTGAATCATCCAGCGCTCTTCTTCAGGTAAAGTGGCATTGTAGGTTCTAGTGAAGCTTGGTACTCCTATGTTCAGATATCTCGTGACTTCCTTCAAGTGACGTCCAAAGGGTGTATCTTCATCCGGTTGTGTGAACTTGTTCCTTGCATCCGCCATCCTAAAAGAGTAGAAAAGATGAGGAGTCAGAATGAGAAGAGTGAGTAGTGATCTAGGGCTTTAGCTCAGTGGTCGTGTCCTACAGTCAGCATGTGCTCTGATACCATCTTGTAGCGACCAGACCTCAGACAGTCCAATCTCTATGCTCCGGTGTCATCCCTGGATCAGTAATGCTGACACCACACAGTACTTGAAGAATTTATAACAGAGTAGAAATCACACAATTATTACATCGAGTGTCTCAAAAGAGAACTTATTACAATAAATATGCTTAAGGCCATCTAATAACGATAACAGCGGAAGGCTTGGAAGATAAGTGAGTCCATCAACTCCAATGGCATCACTGAGTATAGAACCACAACCTAAAAGCACCTTACTCGTCATCTGAAAAGTCTGCAACATGAATGTTGCAGCCCGAAACGGGTCAGCACATGAAATATGCTGGCAATGTAACACATAGAGAGCAATAATAGAAGAATAAAGCTATTCTAGATGCATATTTGGCTGGTGGAAAGCTCTATGGTTATAGTTTTGCGTAAAGCCAATTTTTCCCTACTGCAAAGGAATAAATTTTATTTACCTATCAAGGTGGTTGTTGAACATTGAGAATGGTTGACAGCATTCTCAATCCCAATTAAGTAACATCATTAAAAACCCAACAAATTATTTAGAGTAACATGATGAGATTCACATGATAATCCAAGTACTAGATACTCAAGATGTCCATAACCGGGGACACGGCTAACCATGATTAGTTTATACACTCTGCAGAGGTTTGCGCACTTTTCCCCACAAGACCCGATCTCCTTCGTTGGGATTCTCGCACTACATGGTGTTTGAGAAACGGATGACCGAGACATAGTCTTTCAGAAGCGCTAGCACCTTACGATCAGGTAGACCGTTACACCTACTTTCCCCTACATCTGCTAGTCTACCACTGTAAAGTTCGCATAACTTAGTCAACTATGCTAGAGCCCATAGTAGCTTGTGGCTGCGCACGGAAGTTTCTAGTATGAATAATCTCATGATCCCTTTGAGCCTGGGTGGCGGTCGAAAAGAAAAACAGGCAATCGCTAGAATACCCAGGTGCCTCAATCCTCCCAGATGTGTGTTTAAGTTGGCACCTTAGATAATCCATTGATTTAACAAACTCACATCTGTCATGGATTTCACTCACCCAATCCACGTCTACTAGCATAGCATGGCATAATAAGCAAACATAGAAGTAACTCCCAAAGGTTTAATAACAAAACAGGTGATAGGTACTACCTCATCTACTTCCCAAACCCACAATTTAATTTGATCCTAATCATGCAATGTGTGAGGATTGATCTAATGCAATAAAAACTGGGTAGTAGGACGTATGATCAAAGTGTGACTTGCCTTGCTGATGATCCGTGAAACCTAGCGATTCGAAGTAGCAAGCGGCGCACTCCGGGTACTCTATCGCAAACAAACAAGCATATAAGAAGTACTCAACTAATGCATAGGTAAAACTCAAATAAGAGATCTAACCAGAAAGTTTAACCTAAGAACGCCGGTTGGCAATAAGAATCAAATCGAACGAAGCAACGATAGACAAACGGCAAAAGAAACAAGCTTCGTTTACTATTCTGGATCTAGGTCAAATTTTACAGAAGCAAAAACTTGTTTGAGTTGGTTAAACGGAAAGAGAGTCTCGAGACGAAACTCCAGGCGCTTGAATCGCCTGAT
Source organism: Triticum dicoccoides (assembly GCF_002162155.2). Lineage (NCBI taxonomy): Eukaryota > Viridiplantae > Streptophyta > Magnoliopsida > Poales > Poaceae > Triticum > Triticum dicoccoides. The sequence goes on from NC_041382.1 coordinate 553,224,133, forward strand.
TTCGATAAACGTGCGAAAAGTTATACTAAAACGAAAATCGGATCAGAAATCGCGATCAGAAAAATCGCGGATTTAATCTGAGAAAAAGAAAGATGACGAACAGATTAACGAACGAACGTTTGTTATCTGGATCTAAACGGTGAACGCGTTCGTTAAAATGAACGAACGAGCGAACGCTCTCTAATTAACTAAACCGAAAAAACCGATCTATCTAAAAACGAATCTAAAAAAATTGAAAAAACTGGTGAAAACCAACGGTTTTCTAAAAAAATGGGGCGGCTCGACCTCGTCGGCGGCGAACTCCGGCGGCGGCGGCAGGCAGCGGCTAGGGTTAGCGGGGGCGGGGCGCTATGGGCTGGGGCGGCCCTGGGCGGCGCTATATAAAGCCCCCCGGCCAAGCAGAGTCCTGGCCGGACACGGCCCAAGGTCGGTTCGGATTTTTTTTAATAATTACACTCAGAAAAAAACAAAAGGAATACTAAACGGACTCCACAAATCCCGAAATAAATTTTCCCCGGCTTCTAAAATCAAGCCGCACAGGATGAACATTTATTTGGGGCCTAAATGCAATTTTGAAAAACGCGCATTTTTCCTATTTCAAACAAAATATCAAATAAAACCAAAATAAAATCTTATTTGATTTTTTTTATTAAATCCTCAATATTTATTTATTTATTTTGGGAAAGTCATTTTATTCTCTCTCTCATATTTGGATAATAGAAATAATTGAAGATAAAATAAATAAAATCAAATGATCCTATTTTCAAAATTTGAGAAAACTCAAATATGAGTATAACGAAATCCCCAACTCTCTCCGAGGGTCCTTGAGTTGCGTAGAATTTCTAGGATCAACCAAAATGCAAATAAATATGATATGAGATGATGATCTAGTGTATAACATTTCAAATTGAAAATTTGGGATGTTACAAGATTGACTTTCAGTGGCTACGGAGGCTTCTGGCGGCGTAACTCCCGATCTATTTTGCTCCCGGATGTTTTTAGGGTATATGGAGATATATAGGCAGAAGAAGTACGTCAGGGAGCCATGAGGGGCCCACGAGGGTGGAGGGCGCGCCCAGGGGGGTGGGCACGTCCCCCTACCTCGTGGCCTCCTTGAAGCTTCCTTGACGTGGACTCCAAGTCTCCCGGGTTGCTTTCCTTCCAAAAATAAGTTCCGTGAAGTTTCAGGTCAATTGGACTCCGTTTGATTTTCCTTTTCTGCGATACTCTAAAACAAAGAAAAAACAGAAACTGGCATTGGGCTCTGGGTTAATAGGTTAGTCCCAAAAATAATATAAAAGTGTATAATAAAGCCCATAAACATCCAAAACAGAAAATAATATAGCATGGAGCAATCAAAAATTATAGATACGTTGGAGACGTATCATTTACCTTGCGTGCCAACATGCTATTAAAATGGTTGTGATGTGGTATGATAGGGTGGTATCCTCCTTTGAACGATTCGAGTGGCTTGACTTGGTACATGTTCAAGCATGTAGTTGAAACAAAATCAACATATCCTCTACGATATTTATGTTCATGGTGAATTATATCCTACTCATGCTTGCATTCGGTGTTGATTAATTTTAATGCATGTTCATGACTGTTGTTGCTCTCTAGCTGGTCGCTTCCCAGTCTCTTTCTAGCCTTCACTTGTACTAAGCGGGAATACTACTTGTGCATCCAACTCCATAAACCCCAAAAGTTATTCCATATGAGTCCACCATACCCTCCTATATACGGTATCTACCTTCTATTCCAAGTAAATTTGTATGTGCCAAACTCTAAACCTTCAAATAAACATTCTGTTTTTATGCTCGAATAGCTCATGTATCAACTAGGGCTATCTGTATCTTCCATGCTAGGCGGGTTATTCTCAAGAGGAGTGGACTCCGCTCCTCACTCACGAGAAAATGGCTAGTCACCGGGATGCCCAGTCGCATGCTCAAATCAAATCAAATAGTTGCAAACAAAACTCCCCCAGGATTGTTGTTAGTTGGAGGCACTCATTGTTTCGGGCAAGGCATGTATTGATGCTTGTTGGTGGAGGGGGAGTATAAACTTTACCATTCTGCTTGGGAACCGCCTATAATGTGTGTAGCGTGGTGGATATCGAGATCTCTCGGTTGTTATGTTGACAATGAAAGTATACCGCTCAAAATATTATTCATCTCTATTTCCAAATCAAGCTCTGGCACCTCTACAAATCCCTACTTCCCTCTACGAAGGGCCTATCCATTTACTTTTATGTTGAGTCATCATCCTCTTACTAAAAAGCACCAGTTGGAGAGCACCGCTATCATTTGCATGTAATATTGTTAGTTTACATTGAGTATGACTTGACTGGATCTCTTTTACCATGAATTACAATGTCTAGTCAGTCCTTGATCTTTAAAGGTGCTCTACATTTATGTTTTGTGGTCTCAGAAAGGACTAGCGAGATACCATCTTGTTATATCATATTATGATTGTTTTGAGAGAGTGTTGTCACCCGAGATTTATTATTATTGCTCGCTGGTTGATTATGCCATTGATATGAATAAACATGAGACCTGAATGTTATTGTGAATATGGTTAGTTCATAATATTTGCTGAAAACTTGAAGGCTGGCTTTACAAATTTGCAACAACAAGAGCAAACAGAGTTTGTAAAAGTTTTTCTTTATCACTTTCAGTTTGTCAACTGAATTGCTTGAGGACAAGCAAAGGTTTAAGCTTGGGGGAGTTGATACGTCTCCATCGTATCTACTTTTACAAACACTTTTGCCCTTGTTTTGGACACTAACTTGCATGATTTGAATGGAACTAACCCGGACTGACGTTGTTTTCAGCAGAATTGCCGTGGTGTTATTTTTGTGCAGAAATAAAAGTTCTCGGAATGACCTGAAAATCAATGGAGATTATTTTTGGAATATATAAAAAATACTGGCGAAAGAATCAACGTCAGGGGGGCCACACCCTGTCCACGAGGGTGGGGATGCGCCTACCCCCTGGGCGCGCCCCCTGCCTCATGGGCCCCCTGACGCTCCACCGACCTCAACTCCAACTCCATATATTCGTGTTCGGGGAGAAAAAATTAGAGAGAAGGATTCATCGCATTTTATGATATGGAGCCGCCGCCAAGCCCTAAACTCTCTCGGGAGGGCTGATCTGGAGTCCGTTTGGGGATCCAGAGAGGGGAATCCGTTGCCATCGTCATCATCAACCTTCCTCCATCACCAATTTCATGATCTTCACCACTTTGCGTGAGTAATTCCATCGTAGGCTTGCTGGACGGTGATGGGTTGGATGATATTTATCATGTAATCGAGTTAGTTTTGTTAGGGTTTGATCCCTTATATCCATTATGTTCTGAGATTGATGTTGCTATGACTTTGATATGCTTAATGCTTGTCACTAGGGCCCGAGTGCCATGATTTCAGATCTGAACCTATTATGTTTTCATGAATATATGTGAGTCCTTGATCCTATCTTGCAAGTCTATAGTCACCTATTATGTGTTATGATCCGTTAACCCCGAAGTGACAATAATCGGGATACTTACCTGTGATGACCATAGTTTGAGGAGTTCATGTATTCACTATGTGTTAATGCTTTGGTCCGGTACTCTATTAAAAGGAGGCCTTAATATCCCTTAGTTTCCAATAGGACCCCGCTGCCATGGGAGGGTAGGACAAAAGATGTCATACAAGTTCTTTTCCATAAGCAAATACATGCCTACATTACACTAATGAACTGGAGCTAGTGTTGTGTCACCCTATGTTATAATTGTTGCATGATTGATCGCATCCGACATAATTATCCATCACTGATCCATTGCCTACAAGCTTTTCATATATTGTTCTTCGCTTATTTACTTTTCCGTTGCCACTGTTACAATCACTATAAAACCAAAACTGCTACCGTTACTTTTACCACTGTTACCACTACTATCATATTACTTTGCTACTAAATACCTTGCTGCAGATATTAAGTTTCCAGGTGTGGTTGAATTGACAACTCAGCTGCTAATACTTGAGAATATTCTTTGGCTCCCCTTGTGTTGAATCAATAAATTTGGGTTGAATACTCTACCCTCGAAAACTGTTGTGATCCCCTATACTTGTGGGTTATCACAGTGCCTTGTATACAGACAAGAAGAGGTGATCCATCGGAATAAGTTGCTAGGTGCCACTGAATATATGGGTCCTGCTCGTCCTCATGCTCGTAAAAAATTTCAAGTATAGGTGGTGGAATGTTCATAGGACTTTGGAAACACAAGAAGGTTAATTAGTAAAGGGAAACTAGCTAACCCACATGCATGTGGATGAAACAATTATAATTACGGTGGAAGACAAACGTACCGAAAGCATCAGGATTCCGTGCAAAAATAGTGCCACGAGTGGTGGCAGCAAACACAAGACCCTCGTATTGAATTGCATCACAGTACTCATATGTGTACAGAAATTGATTTTTGAGCAATATCCATCAAGGCATGGAAGTAAGGACGGCAACAAGCTTGTCGAAGATAGCAACAACTTCATAGTTCATGTAATCCCAAGAGAAGTTGGGAACTTGATAAATTGCTATATTCCGTAGACGACAGTCACCATGATCGTATTTGAACTCATGTAGAATACTGGTGTACTCAACCTCTGGGCAGTTGTCTGAGATTTTTGGAAGTGGAACCCGGTGACGAGTGTACACATTCACAAGTTCCCACTCACAACTGTACCCAATATAAACAACCCAATCTCCATTTGCGCCTGCCCAAGCCTTGCCCTCAAGCGATGGCATCTTAACATCATACATATCATTATCAAGAGGCATCAACTTACACAAGGCGGGGCTTCCCTTGTCCCCGCGCCAGTCAGCAGGGTCATGGCGAGGAAGATAGGGGAGATCAAACCGCTCCTGGACCCTTGGGTTCCTTGTAATGATGTTATTAGTTGAGTCAAGAATGTTCTTGAACGAACCTGCCATGCTAGCGAGGTGATGACGTCGCACCGATCAATGAGTTCCTCCACCGCGTCATCATTCAGATCGGGGAAAGAATAACGGGGTCATTTCCGGCTTGTTCCCTCCATGGAGAAGACAATCAAACAATGGTAGAAGGAAGGGTGAAGGCAAATGGAGGAGGGAGGAAGAGCGTGCGACATCAGTTCCAAATCGAGAGGGAAAGGCAAAGAGTCGGTGGACGGTTGCCACGGTACACGAAGAGGCGCCTGGGGAGCGAACGGTTGCCACAGAGGTCACACACTAACGACAAGGGCCGAGTGAACCGCATGCGTATATCGCACACACCTTGATCTGTCTGATCGTTTCTTTTGTGTTGCCTAATCACAAATAGTTCATCCGAGTGAACCGTATGCTGTATATCGCACACACCTTCATCTACTTGCCCGTTTCTTTTGTGTTGCCTAATCACCAACAGTTCATCCGAGTGAACCGTATGATGTGTATCGCACACGCCTTCATCTGGCTGCCCGTTTCTTTTGTTCCTCCTAATCGCAAACAGTTAATTGAACTGAACCATATGCCCTCCATCGCACACGCAACTAAAATCTGAACCGTGTTTGATGTGTCCGTCATCGCAAATAATTTATACATTTTTGACGATTTTCATACACCACTGTTTGCGATTATTGCATCGCACACAGTTTCTCGAAGGGTCTCTGACCGTAGTGTCGCGTTAGCAGCATCTTGCAATAGTGACATAGTTCGAACTCAGGTCATCGTGTTGTGAGCATCCGGCGCTAATCAGTCCACCAGATGTTCATTCTGGATGATGCAAGAGATATATATCTACTACTCTTATAAAAAACAGAGTTGGTGATGATGGTGTGCATGTCATCCTGCAATATAGGCCGTCCGATTTATATCTGACGGATAGGAAGGAAACTCTGGCAAATTTGCAAAAAGATACCCACACCCCTCTCCACATTTCCAAATAAGGCCTTCCCTCATTCATCCTTTTCTCCACAAGATAAACTACTCATACAAATGCATCTTGATCTTCCATGCAACACACGGGCATCTTGCTAGTTTCTTTTTAAATAGTTACTACAATAATTGGGTTGAAGTGATATATTGTGTGTCTGCCCCGAATGATCTCAAATTCACTAGTAGTAACAAAGAAAAGGTTGCCTTATTAATTAACAGAAAACATGGTGAAAACTATCACATGAGGCCGATAAAAACAAGGCACACTGGGTTCAGCGTCATTGTCACTACAGATGTGTGCGCGCGAGAAATCTACATATCAAGGGGGGCGATGGAGAGAAAGATGTATCGAGTGTGTGTGAGCAAGGCACAGAGGCACAACTAGCGAGTGTGTGTGTGTGTGTGCATGTGTGTGTGAGAGAGAAGCCAGTTGATAGATTAAGATCAAGATTGAGGTGTCACCCTTCCGCTGTCATTGTTGGGGGTGGGAGGTGGAGGGAGAGAAATATGTATCGAGAGTGTGCGCGCGGTAGGCATAGATGCACAACTAGCGAGTGTGTGTGTGTGTGTGTGTGTGTGTTTGAGAGAGAAGCCAGTAGATAGATCGGTATCAAGATCGAGGTGTCACCCTACTCCTTTGGTGTCGGGAAGTGTGTGTGTGTGTGAGAAGCCAGTAGATAGATCAGTATCAAGATCGAGGTGTCATCCTACT
>NC_041382.1:553231006-553239122 GCF_002162155.2 Triticum dicoccoides
AAGCCAGTAGATAGATTAGTATCAAGATCGAGGTGTCACCCTACTCCTTAGATGTCAGGAAGTGTGGGGGGGCAGTGACACTTAGATATAGGGAGAAGGAATTTGTGTGATACTGATACGTCTCCAACGTATCTATAATTTATGAAGTATTCATGCCATGTTTACAATAGTTTTATACGATTTTGGGTATGATTTGATGAGAACTAACCCAGACTGACGTTGTTTTCAGCAGAACTATCATGGTCTTGTTTTTGTGCAGAAATAAAAGTTCTCGGAATGTGCTGAAAATCAACGGAGAGTTTTTTTGGAAAATATAAAAAATACTGGAACAAAAGGGTGGCGGCACGCCCCTGTGCCTCGTGGACTTCCCGTGGGGGCCCCTGACTTGTTCTTGACGCCAACCTCTCCTATAAATGCCCAAACCTCCAGAAAATAACCTAGATCGGAAGTTCCGCCGCCGCAAGCCTCTGTAGCCACGAGAAATCAATCTAGGCCCTCTCTGGAACCCTGCCGGAGGGGGCCATCATCACCGGAGGTAATGGAGGAGGATCCCGGAGGGGCCATCATCGTCATGACGGCCAAGAACCAGAGGGAGAACCTCTCCCCATCCAGGGGGAGGCCATGGAGGAGGAAGCACAAGGGGGGGAACCTCTCCTCCTCTCTCTCGGTGGCGCCGGAGTGCCATCGAGAGGGAAATCATCGCCGCGGTGATCGTCTTCATCAACATCACCATCATCATCACCATCCTCATCTCTTTTAAGCGGTCCACTCTCCCGCACCCCGTTGTAATCCCTACTTGAACATGGTGCTTTATGCCACATATTATGATCCAATGATGTGTTGCCATCCTATGATGTTTTGAGTAGATATCCTTTGTCTTTGGGTTGATTGATGATCTAGATTGGTACGAGTTGTATGTTATATTTGGTGTTGTCCTATTGTGCCCTCCGTGTCGCGCAAGCATGAGGGATTCCCGATGTAGGGTGTTGCAATACGTTCATGATTCGCTTATAGTGGGTTGCTTGAGTGACAGAAGCATAAACCCGAGTAAGGGGGTTGTTGCATATGGGATAATGGGGACTTGATACGTTAATGCTATGGTTGGGTTTTACCTTAATGATCTTTAGTAGTTGAGGATGCTTGCTAGAGTTCCAACCATAAGTTCATATGATCCAAGAAGAGAAAGTATGTTAGCTTATGCCTCTCCCTCATATGAAATTGCAATGACAACTGCTGGTCTTGTTAACAATTGCCTAGGATAATTCCGCACACCGACCCATCATTATTCCACACTCGCTATTTATAATATATTCTAACTTTATGATAACAACACCTACTTTTATGTTTTGGCTCTCCGATTTCATGCAAAGTTGTCCTCTTCATACCCACAACGTAGTTTTATTTCTCGTTTCTAGTTGGAAGCAAACGTTCGGTGTACGTAGAGTCGTATCAGTGGCAGATGGGGCTTGAGAGAATATTGATCTTACCTTTAGCTCCTTGTGGGTTCGACACTCCATACTTATCACTTCCACCATTGGGAATTGCAATGATGATTCCCTGCAGTCGGGGATTATCAAGCTCTTTTCTGGCGCCGTTGCCGGGGAGTAATAGGGTGGGGTTGATATTCTCGTGTGTGCTTGCTTGCTTTCTTCACTAAGTAGATTTTGTTTTTCCTTTTTGTTTCTGTTTAGTTGTGGGTGAAACATACAATTTTTTTAAAGAATGGAAATGCAAAAATAATTTACTTGCATCACATGCCTAAAAAGTTTTTCAATAAGAGAACTGATTGGAAGGTTATGTATTAGAGAAGTGAGGGTCGACCTTGAACACTTGTCTTCATGCTCATGAAAACAATGTAAAAAAATTCATGGAAGCTTCTCTAAAAATAATTATCCCCTTGTATATATCCATTGTATTATAAAAATAATGTTCCAAGCTTCGGTTTTAGGATGATTAGATTGCGTGTTTACTATGTGAAGTACAAAAACAGAAACTTTGGCTATAGGGCGTGAATTTACATTTTTTTAACTGGAAAGTCAAATGGGTCTGAAAATTTTTGCACATTAATTGTGTACAAAATATTTAAATTGCCATATGTTTTTAGAATTTTTTGGAGTTACAGAAGTTTACTAAACTTCCAGATTACTATAGACTGTCCTGTTTTTGACAGATTCTGTTTTCTATGTATTGATCGCTTATTTTGATGAATCTATGGGTAGTATCAGGGGGTATGAACCACGGTGAAGTTGGAATACAATAGATAAAGTGCTAATATGAAATTGGAATGAGTTTGCAATAGTACCTAAAGGTAGTGATTTGCTCCAGTATATTAACTTATCTAAGCTTGGGGATGCCCCGGTTGGCACCCCATATTTCTTCTTCAACAATTATCGATATACCTCGGTTTTTGTTTTGTTCACATGATTTTTGTCCTTTGTGTTTTTATTTTTCTTTAAGAACCATACTAGTATGAGATATCCCTTCATCAGTTTATAGAATGATTCATGTGCTTCACTTATATCTTTTGGATATTGGTTAGTCTATATTAATTGTAGAATTCTCCATGAACTTCACTTATATCTTCTGGAGTATGAATAATACTATCATCTAAAGTGGATTTGGAAGAGTGTCGACTTTAGTTAGTAATGATTCCACTATTTAGGAAGAGGTTCCAATTGATTATGAGAATAAATTTTCTATCTATGATGATTATTGTGATGACATGTATGCTATAAAGAATAATGTTAACCATGAAACTTGTCATCATGATTTTAATTTTCAATTGGATTCTGCCTCACATGACAATTATTTTGTTGAGTTTGCTCCCACTATTTGGAATGAGAAGAATTTTGCTTATGTGGAGAGTAGTAAAATTTCTATGCTTGTAGATCATGAAAAGAATGCTTATGTGCTTAAAGTTTTGAATTTATACTTGTTTAGCCTTCCTATGCTAGTTGATTCTTGTTCCTAGAAATTATGTGCTCACAAAATCCCTAGGCATAGGAAGTGGGTTAGATTTAAATGTGTTGGTTATATTCTTCATGATGCTCTCTTTATGTTTCAATTCTTATCTTTTATGTGAGCATCATTGAAATAATCATGCCTAGCTAAAAGGCATTAAAGGAAATCGCTTGTTGGGAGACAACCCAATATTTACCCTTACTGTTTTTGTGTGTTTACATTATTAAGCTAATGTAGTGATCATGTTTTATAGCTTTTGTTTCAACAAAGTGCCAAGTAAGACCTTTGGGGAGACTTGGGTGAAAGTTAATGTGATCTTGCTATAAAAAACAAAAAACTTTGCACTCACGGGATTAGCTATCATTTTATTACAGAAGAGTGCTTTGGAGTTGATTCTTTTTACAGAAGATTAATAGACAAATTCCTCACGTCGACCAATTTATTTCATAAGGTTTGGAGTAGCAGAAGTATGGTTTCTGTTCAGATCATTATAGACTGTTCAGTTTTTCACAGATTCTGTTTTCATTGCATAGTTTGCTTGTTTTCTACTTTCTATGGCTTATATTTCTTAATATAAATTGTAGAAATGATATGGCACAGTAGGCATTGTGTGAGAACAATTATGAATCTTGTCTTTGGCAGTACCAAAGTGAATGGTACTCTTTATCATACTAACTCATCTCAAGAACTTTCGTTAAGTTTTGTGTGATCGAAGTTTTCAAGTTTTGCGTGAGATATCGATATGAGGAGAATAAGGAGTGGAAAGACCCTAAGCTTGGGGATGCCCAAGGCACCCCAAGGTAATATTTAAAGAAGACTCAAGCGCCTAAGCTTGGGGATGCCCCAGAAGGCATCCCCTGTTTTGTCTTCAAAACCATCGGTATACCTCACTCAGAGCTATATTTTTATTCGTCACATGATATGTGTTTTGCTTGGAGCGTATTTTCAATTTTACTTGCTGTTTGAATAAAATCATTGGATCTGAAATCTTGAATAAAAAGGGAATCCTCCCATGGCTAGTTAATTATTTGACTACTCAGTGCTCTTCACTTATATCTTTTTGGAGTAGTTTGTCATTTACTCACATGCTTCACATATATCCTATGAGTAAATGGTTGAATGAATTGAATATCATAAATCTGAATTTATATAAGTTTCATATGCTTACAACATGGGGAGTAATGACTTCACAAAAAATAAGTATATGTAGTAAACTTATTGAAAGTTAGCAAACGCAGAATTGGTCACTTGAACAATTCATGAAAGAATATTGAAGGAAGAGAGACTTCACATATAAATATACTATCTTGGACATCTTTTGTAATTGTGAGCACTCATTAAAATATGACATGCTAAAAGGTTGATGTTGGACAAGGAAGACAACTTAAAGGGTTATGTTTTCCTATATCTGAAACGTTATATTGTCTTGGACCATCCAACATGTTGAGCTTACTTTTCCCTCTCATGCTAGCCAAATTCTTTGCAACAAGTAGAAATACTACTTGTGCTTCCAAACATCCCTTAAACCAGTTTTTCCATGAGAGTCCACCATACCTACCTATGGATTGAGTAAGATCCTTCAAGTAAGTTGTCATCGGTGCATGCAATAAAAATTGCTCTCTAAATATGTATGATCTATTAGTGCGAAGAAAATAAGCTTTATACGAACTTGTGATAGGGAAGAAATAAAAGCGACGGACTGCATAATAAAGGTCTTTATCACAAGCGGAAATATAAAGTTACGTTCTTTTGCATTAAGATTTTGTGCATCCAACCATAAAAGCACATGACAACCTCTGCTTCCCTCTGCGAAGGGCCTATCTTTCTCTGTGTACGATTAAAACTTTGAACCCATAAATATCACGTGAGTGTTAGCAATTGTGAAAGATTAAATGATAGTTGAGTATGTGGAGTTTGCTAAACCAAAGCTCTTACATAGACCCTTCCCGAAAATAAGATGAATTGCAATTGTTTGATGACTAAGAGCTTGGTTTGTTAGTTTTCAAGAAAGTTTATGATCTATACTTTAATATGTGAATAGCTTGTTACTTGATCATGAGAAGTTTTATGATTTGAGCTACTGTTATGATATAATGATGCTAGAAAAAATGATTGAAAGTATCATTGATCAAACTTAAGCACTTGCTAGCATTCACACTTCATAAATTATTTCTTTTATCATTTACCTAGTCGAGGACGAGCAGGAATTAAGCTTGGGGATGCTGATATGTCTCTAACATATCTATAGTTTATGAAATATTCATGCCATGTTTACAATAGTTTTATATGATTTTGGGTATGATTTGATTAGAACTAACCCGGACTGGCGCTGTTTTCAGCGGAACTACCGTGGTGTTGTTTTTGTGGAGAAATAAAAGTTCTCGGAATGTGCTGAAAATCAACGAAGATTTTTTTTGGAAAATATAAAAAATACTGGAACAAAAATCTACCGGAGGGGAGTCCCGTGGGCCCCATGAGGGTGGGGGGCATTCCCACCCCCTGGGGCGCGCCCCTGTGCCTCGTGGACTTCCCATGGCCCCCCTGACTTGTTCTTGACGCCAACCTCTCCTATAAATACCCAAACCTCCAGAAAATAACCTAGATCGGAAGTTCCACTGTCGCAAGCCTCTGTAGCCACGAGAAATCAATCTAGGCACTCTTTGGCACCCTGCCGGAGGGGGCCATCGTCACCGGAGGCTATGGAGCACTAGTGCAGAACTGGGCTTTAGCGCCGGTTCGTAAGGGCCTTTAGTGCTGGTTCCAGAACCGGCACTAAATAGTGGGGACTAAAGGTCGCCCCCCCTAGTATTGTTTCATCACGAACGGGCGCTAAAGTTCCACCACGTGGCACGAACCAGGCCCGGGAGCGTGTAGGACATTAGTACCGGTTGGTAACACAAACCGGCACTAAATGTTTGGGGTGGTTTTGGTTTTATTTTTTATTTTTCCATTAATTTTGTGTTTTCCATTTAATTCTTTTTGGTTTGCTGGTATTTTACGATACTACGTGTTGTACATGTTAGGCATATATATAAATAGATTTTCTTGTAGAACCGATCATATATATATATCATTGAATGTCCCACAACCACCATTAATTATTCACACATACACATGTATATATATACAATTTCTCCTACATGTTGCCTTGGTGCCTTCGGAGCACGATGACAAGTGGTTCATGGGGGCGGTAGCGGGTACTAGTATTCTCCTTTGGGATCTACGACCTGGTCGAGCAAAAATCCCGCTATTTCCTCTTGAAGTGCTAGTATGCGCTCTGTTGCTAGGACCTTCTCCCGCACTTCTTTGAACTGTTAAGAATGAGATCAATATGCATGTGTATTAGTTGTGTGGCTAGATATCCATAATGATGTAAATATTGTGAATTGTGTTCTGGCAAACGTACCCATTCATGTCTTTGAGATTTGCTCCTTTCGGACGCCATCATGCGAATGTTCTCGCAAACGTAGTATGCACACAGATTAGTCACTGGAGCCTGCCTCAGGGCCTTTACGAGAATGGAATTTAATCAGATAATAATTAATCAAGCATGATAATTAATTAATGGTATTGGAACAATAATTAAAGAGATGGTAAGCTAGCTAGTAATACTTAATTACTTACCTTGGGTCCAAACCAAAATAGCTTTTGTCGCCATTTGCCTGGAGTCACATTGATGAACTTTGCCCAAGCCCTGCCCGCCAGCAAAGAAAATGAATAAAGGGGTTATTAAATAGTTTATATCAGGAAATGACGAACTGATTAAATAGGTCGAGATATAGTTAATAATGATTGAAATTACTTGCCGGCTATCCCCTTCAAGATGGCGAAGTCACTTTCTTCCTTAAGTAGTGAGTCCAGTACTTCAACTGTTCCTTTATCAACTTTAATGATTAACAAGATCTAGTGGAAATTGCATGCGCACACGTTTGCATGTCTTAATTAAGCGGGCATGTGCACAACACTAATCAACTAGCATAAACACTATACACTTAATTATCACTAGTAGAAAAAGGGTCAAACATGAAGCACATTAGTGCCGGTTTGAATTAGAGCCGGCACTAATGTGTACATTAGTGCCGGTTCGTGGCGGCGATCAATAGTACCGGTTCATGGCGAACCCTTAGTACCGGTTCATGCCACGAACCGGTACTAAAGAGGTTGTGTCAGCCTGCGGTCAGGCTATGGCCCCACCATCACCATTTAGTGCCGGTTCGTACCACGAACCGGTACTAATGAGGTTATGGCAAGCTGTTTTTAGTCCCACCTCGCCAAGAGAGAGGCAGTATGAGCGGTTTATAAGCCGTGAGTGCACAGACAATGACGAAGAGTTGCAATGCTCACCTACATGTTGATTAGCTTCAAGCCTTGCGGAATAGCATAGATTGCACTGAGCTATGTGTAGTGCAGTCTACACTATTCCGAATGGCTTGAAGCAAATTAACCAGCATTGCACCTCTTTTTTATTTTTAATAACTTATTTAAACTCCGGACTTCTTTTGTGTTCAGTATGCAGCATTCAAAGCGACGTCATCAATTTCCAACATGTTCTGACATCATTTGTTGTTTTCGGTCATTTACCTAATTGTTTAGAGAGCTAAATGACCATGAAATTGAAAATCACTACAAAATGAATGCTGAAAATGTTGAAACTTGGCATGGTATCATCATATCACCCGCATAGCATGCGCGAAAGAGTAGAGAGGGTCACGGCAAAGACTGGACGCACTTCGTGTACAAACTGGACAAACTCTTTCCGAGTATCAGGGTTTCGGACGAGAACTCATCTGTTACATGGCCACTTCAATGTTTTTAAACTTATTTGAACTCCGGACTTCTTTTGTGTTAAGTATGCAGCATTTAAAGCGACATCATCAATTTCCAACATGTTCTGACATCATTTGTTGTTTTTCGGTCATTTACCTAATTGTTTAGAGAGCTAAGTGACCGTGAAATTGAAAATCACTACAAAATGAATCCTGAAAATGTTGAAACTTGGCATGGTATCATCATATCACCCGCATAGCATGCGCGAAAGAGTAGAGAGGGTCACGGCAAAAATTGGACGCACTTCGTGTACAAACTGGACAAACTCTTTCGGAGTATCAGGGTTTCGGACGAGAACTCATCTGTTACATGTCCACTTCAATGTTTT
>NC_041382.1:553240074-553240762 GCF_002162155.2 Triticum dicoccoides
TTGTGTTCAGTATGCAGCATTTAAAGCGACGTCATCAATTTCCAACATGTTCTGACATCATTTGTTGTTTTTCGGTTATTTACCTAATTGTTTAGAGAGCTAAATGACCGTGAAATTGAAAATCACTACAAAATGAATCCTGAAAATGTTGAAACTTGGCATGGTATCATCATATCACCCGCATAGCATGCGCGAAAAAGTAGAGAGGGTCACGGCAAAAACTGGACGCACTTCGTGTACAAACTGGACAAACTCTTTCCGAGTATCAGGGTTTCGGACGAGAACTCATCTGTTACATGGCCACTTCAATGTGTTTTAAACTTATTTGAACTCCGGACTTCTTTTGTGTTCAGTATGCAGCATTTAAAGCGACGTCATCAATTTCCAACATGTTCTGACATCATTTGTTGTTTTTCGGTCATTTACCTAGTTGTTTAGAGAACTAAATGACCGTGAAATTGAAAATCACTACAAAATGAATCCTGAAAATGTTGAAACTTGGCATGGTATCATCATATCACCCGCATAGCATGCGCGAAAGAGTAGAGAGGGTCACGGCAAAAACTGGACGCACTTCATCTACAAACTGGACAAACTCTTTCGGAGTATCAGGGTTTCGGACGAGAACTCATCTATTACATGGCCACTTCAATGTTTTTTAAACTTATTTGAACTCCGGACTTCTTTT
>NC_041382.1:553240911-553241580 GCF_002162155.2 Triticum dicoccoides
AGCATTTAAAGTGACGTCATGAATTTCCAACATGTTCTGACATCATTTGTTGTTTTTGGGTCATTTACCTAATTGTTTAGAGAGCTAAATGACCGTGAAATTGAAAATCACTACAAAATGAATCCTGAAAATGTTGAAACTTGGCATGGTATCATCATATCACCCCCATAGCATGCGCGAAAGAGTAGAGAGGATCACGGCAAAAACTGGACGCACTTCGTGTACAAACTGGACAAACTCTTTCCGAGTATCAGGGTTTCGGACGAGAACTCATTTGTTACATGGCCACTTCAATGTGTTTTAAACTTATTTGAACTCCGGACTTCTTTTGTGTTCAGTATGCAGCATTTAAAGCGACGTCATCAATTCCCAACATGTTCTGACATCATTTGTTGTTTTTCGGTCATTTACCTAGTTGTTTAGAGAGCTAAATGACCGTGAAATTGAAAATCACTACAAAATGAATCCTGAAAATGTTGAAACTTGGCATGGTATCATCATATCACCCGCATAGCATGCGCGAAAGAGTAGAGAGGGTCACGGCAAAAATTTGACGCACTTCATCTACAAACTGGACAAACTCTTTCGGAGTATCAGGGTTTCGGACGAGAACTCATCTATTACATGGCCACTTCAATGTTTTTTAAACTTATTCGAACTCCGGACTTC
>NC_041382.1:553241600-553243256 GCF_002162155.2 Triticum dicoccoides
TCATTTGTTGTTTTTCGGTCATTTACCTAGTTGTTTAGAGAACTAAATGACCGTGAAATTGAAAATCACTACAAAATGAATCCTGAAAATGTTGAAACTTGGCATGGTATCATCATATCACCCGCATAGCATGCGCGAAAGAGTAGAGAGGGTCACGGCAAAAATTGGACGCACTTCATGTACAAACTGGACAAACTCTTTCGGAGTATCAGGGTTTCGGACGAGAACTCATCTGTTACATGGCCACTTCAATGTTTTTTAAACTTATTTGAACTCCGGACTTCTTTTATGTTCAATATGCAGCATTTAAAGCGACATCATCAATTTCCAACATGTTCTGACACCATTTGTCGTTTTTCGGTCATTTACCTAATTGTTTAGAGAGCCAAATGACCGTGAAATTGAAAATCACTACAAAATAAATCCTGAAAATGTTGAAACTTGGCATGGTATCATCATATCACCCGCATAGCATGCGGGAAAGAGTAGAGAGGGTCACGGCAAAAACTGGACGCACTTCGTCTACAAACTGGACAAACTCTTTCGGAGTATCAGGGTTTCGGACGAGAACTCATCTATTACATGGCCACTTCAATGTTTTTTAAACTTATTTGAACTCCGGACTTCTTTTGTGTTCAGTATGCAGCATTTAAAGCGACGTCATCAATTTCCAACATGTTCTGACATCATTTGTTGTTTTTCGGTTATTTACCTATTTGTTTAGAGAGCTAAATGACCGTGAAATTGAAAATCACTACAAAATGAATCATGAAAATGTTGAAACTTGGCATGGTATCATCATATCACCCGCATAGCATGCGCGAAAGAGTAGAGAGGGTCACGGCAAAAACTGGACGCACTTCGTGTACAAACTGGACAAACTCTTTCCGAGTATCAGGGTTTCGGACAAGAACTCATCTGTTACATGGCCACTTCAATGTTTTTTAAACTTATTTGAACTCTGGACTTATTTTGTGTTCAGTATGCAGCATTTAAAGTGACGTCATGAATTTCCAACATGTTCTGACATCATTTGTTGTTTTTGGGTCATTTACCTAATTGTTTAGAGAGCTAAATGACCGTGAAATTGAAAATCACTACAAAATGAATCCTGAAAATGTTGAAACTTGGCATGGTATCATCATATCACCCCCATAGCATGCGCGAAAGAGTAGAGAGGATCACGGCAAAAACTGGACGCACTTCGTGTACAAACTGGACAAACTCTTTCCGAGTATCAGGGTTTCGGACGAGAACTCATTTGTTACATGGCCACTTCAATGTGTTTTAAACTTATTTGAACTCCGGACTTCTTTTGTGTTCAGTATGCAGCATTTAAAGCGACGTCATCAATTCCCAACATGTTCTGACATCATTTGTTGTTTTTCGGTCATTTACCTAGTTGTTTAGAGAGCTAAATGACCGTGAAATTGAAAATCACTACAAAATGAATCCTGAAAATGTTGAAACTTGGCATGGTATCATCATATCACCCGCATAGCATGCGCGAAAGAGTAGAGAGGGTCACGGCAAAAATTTGACGCACTTCATCTACAAACTGGACAAACTCTTTCGGAGTATCAGGGTTTCGGACGAGAACTCATCTATTACATGGCCACTTCAATGTTTTTTAAACTTATTCGAACTCCGGACTTC
>NC_041382.1:553243426-553243793 GCF_002162155.2 Triticum dicoccoides
ATTGAAAATCACTACAAAATGAATCCTAAAAATGTTGAAACTTGGCATGGTATCATCATATCACCCGCATAGCATGCGCGAAAGAGTAGAGAGGGTCACGGCAAAAACTGGACGCACTTCGTGTATAAACTGGACAAACTCTTTCCGAGTATCAGGGTTTCGGACGAGAACTCATCTGTTACATGGCCACTTCAATGTTTTTTAAACTTATTTGAACTCCGGACTTCTTTTGTGCTCAGTATGCAGCATGTAAAGCGATGTCATCAATTTCCAACATGTTCTGACATCATTTGTTGTTTTTCGGTCATTTACCTAATTGTTTAGAGAGCTAAATGACCGTGAAACTGAAAATCACTACAAAATGAAT
>NC_041382.1:553244059-553251282 GCF_002162155.2 Triticum dicoccoides
ATTTACCTAATTGTTTAGAGAGCTAAATGACCGTGAAATTGAAAATCACTACAAAATGAATCCTGAAAATGTTGAAACTTGGCATGGTATCATCATATCACCCGCATAGCATGCGCGAAAAAGTAGAGAGGGTCACGGCAAAAACTGGACGCACTTCGTGTACAAACTGGACAAACTCTTTCCGAGTATCAGGGTTTCGGACGAGAACTCATCTGTTACATGGCCACTTCAATGTGTTTTAAACTTATTTCCACTCCGGACTTCTTTTGTGTTCAGTATGCAGCATTTAAAGCGACGTCATCAATTTCCAACATGTTCTGACATCATTTGTTGTTTTTGGGTCATTTACCTAATTGTTTAGAGAGCTAAATGACCGTGAAATTGAAAATCACTACAAAATGAATCCTGAAAATGTTGAAACTTGGCATGGTATCATCATATAAAAAATTTGTTGGCGCGCTGTCCAGTGGGCCTGCCAGACCTAGGGTGTGCAAATGCAGGCCCAGTGGGGCCAGCAGACTCACAAGGCAGCGCGTCCTAATTAATTAGGCCCAGAAGCCTGCTATACAGAGGAGTTCGAAGAGGTAGCCGCGGCTGGGTTTATAAACCAGTGCGGCTGCCCTTCGCCGGGCGAGGTGGGACTAAACTTTGGGGTGGCAGCGCAAGGCCTTTAGTATGGGTTGGTGGCTCCAACCGGTACTAAAGACCACCCTTTAGTACCGGTTGGAGCCACCAACCGGTACTAAAGGCCTGCTCTTCCCGCCTCTTGGCCTGGCGATAATAGGCCTTTAGTACCGGTTGGAGCCACCAACTGGTACTAAAGGCCCATCCTATATATATAGCACTTACAAAAATTTCAGTTACATCTCCCCACTTCGTCTCCAACCTCTCGCGAGACATCGCCGCACGCCGCTCGATCCCGTCGTCGCCGCCCGTCGTCCGTCGTCGTCGTCGCTGTCCCCGCCGCCGCCCGTTGTCGTCGTCGTCTCGCGCCGCCGCCCCGAACGCTGCCGCGGTCCCGTATGTCTCTCTCTCGCACCCGCGCCGCGCGCACCCGTACGTACGCCGCCGCCCCCGCCCCGTACGCCGGCGCCCCCGCTCGTACGTACGGGGCGGCGCACAGACACATACACACACATACACACATACACACACACACACACACATTTTTTTACTTATTTTCTGTTTTCTATTTTTTAGAAAAGTTAATTAGATGATTGAATGTTAGATTAATGTCGAATGTTAGATGAATTAGCTAGATAGAAAAGTTAAATATATATTAATGTCAATTGTTAGAGATGAATATAGCTAGATATTAATTAGCTAGGTATATGAGATTTGAACTAGTTGAATAATTAATATAACTAGTTTATTTTTAGTAAGAAAATTGCCGAACTAGTTTATTTAGGTATATGAAATTTGAACTAGTTGAATAATTAATATAGCTAGTTTATTTTTAGTAAGAAAATTTAGGTATCTGAGATTTGATGATCTAATTAAAATATTATTTGTTAATGAGTTTTTCTGTTTATTTAGTTTTTTATATATATTTAGTTTATATAAATGTTAGATTAATGTCGAATGCTAGATGAATTAGATAGAAAAGTTAAATATATAGTAATGTCAATTGTTAGAGATGAATGTAGTTAGATATATTAATGTCAAATGTTAGATGAATATATATTTGGCTCCAACCGGTACTAAAGGCCTCTCCTAACCCGTACGCCGGTGCCCCCGCTACTAGAAAAAGGGCTATAGATGGGATTGACACTAATGGCGCACACTAATGGCGCACCACCTTCTGATACGTCATTAGAGTTGAAACTACTAATGGCGCACCTGGCCCAGGGTGCGCCATTAGTATCAAAAAAATTAACTAGTGCGCCTGTCCAAACATACTAATGGCGCATCCAGACACAGTGCGCCATTACTAGTTGTAACTAGTAATGGCGCACCTGCCGGAAAGTGCGCCACTAATGTTGTTTTTTTATTATATTTTTTATTCCCTTTTTTGCAAAACTACTAATGGCGCACTGTCCCACCGTGCGTCATTACTAGTTTAAACTAGTAATGGCGCACTGTGGGACAGTGGGCCATTAGTATGTTTTTTTTTGCAAAACTACTAATGACGCACCACCAGATGGTGCGCCATTAGTAACCTGGATTACTAATGGCGCATTTAGAGTTGGTGCGCCATTAGTAAGTGGGCAGCAACAAGATATTTTGGACAGCCTCTCCTACCCACACTCACTTTCTCCCCACTTCATTCTCTCCACCTCCTCCTTGTCTCGGGTGCCTCCTCTTTTTCACCTCATTTCCACCATAAATTCATTCAATTTAAGTGGTTAAATTACCTTATTTTGATAGGTAAGTAAGGGGGGAAGCTATATTTATGTTGTTCTCCCTACAACAATGTGCACATGCACTTTTTATGGCCTAGCTAGATCTATGTATGTTCGTGGTGTTGCATATGTTTGTGGTGTTGCATATGTGTTTGTGTTTGGAGGTGTGCCGGTATTTGAAATGCGATAGTTGCCAATATTTTGCCGGAATGTTGATTCATTTCCGTTTCGGCGAGAATTTTGGCATTAAGCATTCTTTTTGGTCCTATTTTTAGGGAAAGTCATGCCAAATTTTTTCTTGGTTCTAAAATATCGTTTTGCTCTACCCCGCGGGCGACCATGGTCCGCATGATGACCGAAGGCATCGTGAATAGGTTTTTGAGGTCCGTGAAGGCCGAGATGCTTCAAAAGAACGAGACGGAGATAAGATGTCCGTGTCGAAGATGCAAGCTGAAGAGCCTTATTGCGGACCCGGAATCCGGGCAGGTGCGGGACCACCTGCTCTTGCGTGGTTTCATGGATGGCTATCGGTGGCAAGGTGATGAAGATGACTACGAAGTCGTCCATGGGGGCCGGGCAAGAAATGAGGAAGGGCAGCAAGACAACCACCGCGGCTCGGGCGGGCGAGAAGACGAAGAATCCCCAGGAGATGATCACGACGGTGATGCTGTACACAGTCATCATGTAGAAGATGCAGGACATGATGATGAGGAAGATGCCGGAGCAGACGACGGGCATGATCATGAAGATGATGATGCCGGCGGAGCAGACGACGCTGGACCATCGATGGGCTGGGTGCAGGACCCTCAAATTCAAGAGCTGCTTCTCAAGCAGACGGATAACGCAAGAGCTGCCGCCCGAGAGAAAGCCAAGATGGATCAACTTGAGTTAGACGCGGTTACTCCATTGTATGAAGGATGCAGGCCCGAGGATACCCGCCTGAAAGTAACGCTCATGGCTATGGAGATGAAGGTAAAACACAAAATGACCGACGCATGCTTCGACGAGAACATGTCATTCTGGCACGAACGTTTTCCCAAGGGGAACAAGTGCCCGACCAGTTTGGAGGAGGCAAAGAAAATCGTGTGTCCTCTGGATTTACCGCACGTGAAATACCATGTGTGCATGAACAATTGCATCATTTATCGGGACGAGCACGCGGAGTCTACCATATGTCCGGTGTGCGGCGTCACTCGATACAAGAAGAGGAAGAAAGCTCCTCGAAAAGTGGTGTGGTACTTTCCGATCACTCCTCGTCTGCAGCGGTATTTCGTGGACCCTAAGGTAGCAAAGCTCCTACGTTGGCACGCGGATAGGGAGGAGAAGAAGCGAGAAGATGACGCAAATGATCCGGAGATAGATAAAAAAGACAAGATGCTGAGTCACCCTAAGGACGTGAGCCAGTGGCAAGCGTTGAACTTCGAAGACCTAGAATTTGGGAACGATCCAAGGAACATCGTGCTGGGCGCGAGCACCGATGGAGTCAATCCATTTGGCAGCCAAAGAAGCACACATACCACCTGGCCTGTGTTTGTGTGGATGTACAACCTTCCCCCCTGGTTGTGCATGAAGAGGAAGTACATTCACATGAGTATGCTAATTGAAGGACCGAAACAACCAGGGAACAACATCAATCTGTATCTGGGGCTGCTGAAAGAGGAGCTTGACATGCTGTGGAAAATGCCAGCCAATACGTGGGACGCCGCAGAGAAAGAATATTTCCCTATGAGAGCCGCGCTGCTCACGACGGTGCACGACTATCTCGGTTACGGATATGTCACGGGGCAGGTGGTCCACGGATTTTCTGGATGCGTCAGGTGCACGGATGACACAACGTATTGCCAGCTAGATAGAGATCCCGGGTCTTCGAAAACCGTGTTCATGGGACACCGAAGGTGGCTTCGCGACGATGACCCGTGGAGAAAACGCAAGGATCTGTTCGATGGTGAAACCGAACCCCGAGGACGCCCGCGTACGAGGAGCGGTGAGGAAATAGACGAGCTGTTGAAAAATTGGAAAGACTGCCCACTGCCGGGAAAGAAGCAAAAGGCGCCAGAGCCGAGAAAGAAGCGAAAGGCGCCAGAGCCGCTGCTGAAGGTATGGAAAACGAGGTCTGTTTTCTGGGACTTGCCGTACTGGAAGATCCACCGTGTGCCTCACAGCCTTGATGTCATGCATATCACGAAGAACGTGTGTGAGAGTCTGCTTGGTACCCTGCTCAACATGCCAGAGAGGACCAAAGATGGGCCGAAAGCAAGGGCAGACTTGAAATCAATGGGCATCAGGCAGGAGCTTCACGCTATATATGATGATGATGATGATGATGATGAGGCGAAGCAGGACACGGAAAGTCGTCGCAAAGGCAAAAAGGCCAAGAAGACCGGAAATGACTACCCTCCCGCGTGCTTCACTCTAAGTCAGGAGGAGATCGAGCAGTTTTTCACCTGCCTCGTAGGAGTAAAGATTCCTTACGGTTACGCGGGGAAGATAAGCAGATACCTAGACCCAGCGAAGCAGAAGTTCAGCGGGATGAAGTCTCACGACTGTCACGTGCTGATGACGTAGATACTTCCAGTTGCAATCTGTGGGATCATGGACGTGCACGTCCGTGAAACCCTATTTGGCCTATGCCACTTTTTCGACGTCATCTCTCGGAAGTCTGTTGGCGTGAGGCAACTCAGAAGGCTACAGGAAGAGATCATGGTGATACTATGCGAGCTTGAGATGTACTTCCCGCCCGCATTCTTCGACGTTATGGTGCATCTGCTGGTCCATATTGTGGACGATATCATCCAACTCGGGCCGACGTTCCTGCACAACATGATGCCGTTCGAAAGGATGAATGGTGTCATCAAAGGATACGTTCGCAACATGTCACGTCCAGAGGGAAGCATAGCCAGGGGCTTTCTGACCGAAGAGTGCATCTCCTACTGCACGAATTATCTAGGCATCGAGAACCCCGCTGGTCTGCCCGTCAACAGGCACCTCGGCAGGCTCGCTGGATGGGGTCACCGTGAGGGTCGTCACGAAATGCATGTCGACTTCGAGGGTCGACTCGCCGACTTTGAAAGAACAAACCTAGTCGCGCTACAACACATAGACGTGGTCGATCCTTGGGTGGTAGAGCACAAAACCTTTATTAAGAAGACGTACAATGACCGAGGCCAACAGAGGACGGACGGAGATATACTCAAAGAGCACAACTCATGTTTCACGCGTTGGTTCAAGCAGAAGCTTCTGTCGTACCCTTTACATGAGGATTCTTCCACGGAAGAACAACTCATATTCGCCTTGTCACAGGGCGCCGAGCACAACCTGATGACCTATGAGGCGTACGATATCAACGGCTACACATTCTACACTGAGGCCAAGGACATGAAGAGCGATGGTTATCAGAACTCCGGGGTAACGATGGAATCCTACACCAGTAACGACAAGGACAGATACTACGGAAGGATCGAGGAGATCTGGGAGCTGAGCTACGCTGGAGAGAAGGTCCCGATGTTCCGTGTCAGATGGGCCAAGAGCGTCCTAAAAGAAGACCGGTATTTCACCACCATGGTTATACCCGAAGCCAAATCCAAGACCGCGGGCGCAAACGTCACCGCGAAAAATGAGCCATGGGTACTGGCTTCCCAAGTGGACCAATGCTTCTTCATTACCGACCCGTCAAAGCCCAGTCGTGTTGTCGTGAGGAGAGGCAAAAGGAAGATCATCGGAATGGATGGAGTAGCCAATGAGCAAGACTTCAACAAGTACGGCGACCCGAGGATCGAACATGACGACGATGATGAAGTAGCAGCATACACCACAAGAAGAAGCAAGGCCACCCTACCTAAAGGACGTCCGTTCCATAGAAGAACTCCATTTGCGAAACAGAAGGGCAAGAAGATTGTGAACAGATAGCTAGCTAAGATCGATTGTATTTAAATCATAGCCTTCATTTCTCGATTGTATTCCATGGGCACTTTTTGAACTATCATGAATATTTTTAAATTTCATGGACACTCGATCTCGATCCCCCTCCATCTCAATCGCTATCCCACCTCGCCAGATCCGGTCCCCCTCACCGCTGAGCACCCCCCGGTCCACCGGCCGCCGCCGCCGACCCCCCGCACCCTCGATTCCCCTACTCAACCGCCGCCGCCGACCCCCCGCACCCCTCCCCTACTCAACCACTGCCGCCGACCCCCCGCACCCCGCGCACCCTCCCCCGCTCCACCGGCATTACTATTTGATGATATTTTTAAAAAAATTATTACTGTCTTATAAAAAAATATTATTGTTATGATTTAAACAAGTTTGAACATATTTAAACACAAATAAGTATCAAACAGCATTTTAAATGCATAAAAAAAATTTGTGGAGCCTGGGAATCGAACCTAGGACCTCCTGGTGTGAGAACTAGCTCCTGACTAGTTGAGCTAGTAGAGGGAACTTGGTGTGGATCAGGTCAGGTGGAAGATAACCTTTTGGCTCGAGCAGAAATCAAAAACAAATATTAATGGCGCACCACGGTGAGGTGCGCCATTAGTATGGATGTACTTATGGCGCACCGAGGGGTGGTGCGCCATTAGTATTGTGCCATTGCTATAAGAAAAAAACTACTAATGGCGCACCATGGTGAGGTGCGCCATTAGTATGGATGTACTTATAGCGCACCGAGGGGTGGTGCGCCATTAGTATTGTTCCGCCCCCATCCATATTTCCTCCCCGGCCCAAATTAACCTATCCCCTCACTCTCCCTCGCCCTCGCCCTCGATCCCCTTCCCCTCTCCTCTCCCGACGCCGCTGCCCCGCCGCCTCGACGCCTCGACGCCGCTGCCCCGCCGCCTCGACGCCGCCTCGACGCCGCCCCGATGCCGCCGCCTCGACACCTCG
>NC_041382.1:553251502-553269385 GCF_002162155.2 Triticum dicoccoides
CGCCGCTGTCCCGCCGCCTCGACGCCGCCCCGACGCCGCTGCCCCGCCGCCTCATCAGCCCAAGTAAGTTGTCCTCCTTCTTCTTCTTTTAGATCCATTAGGGTTCCTCCCTCTCACGCTTACATTGTCCATGCCGCATTCCAAGGCCTGCTGCAACTTATATCTTCAGACCAGAGACACAAATCTCAAACTTTTATAGTTCCTTCTTCACAAAACTGCACATTCATCTCCAGCTTGTTGTCTTGTCTTGATGGTTGATTCCAACACTTAACTTTCAGTTTTGCAGGAAACAGGGAAGAGATCCATTTGGGGGGGAGGTAGGTACACCAAAGAGTTTCAGGTTTCAGACTCAGACTTGTATTGGCAACGGAAATTCAGAGTTTCAGGTTTGCAACTGACGCCCACACATGTAGTTAGCTTTTCGGTATCGCTGGTCTGGCTGGCTGTTGCTCTGTATGGTCAAGATATATAATCTATCTTGTAATTGTTGCTACATTTGCGTTTTCTCAAGATGCAAGTTCAGTACCTCGCTCTGCTTTAGTTGATGAACTCCACAAATGCAATCCGAGCTGATTGCAGGTCTTTCTCTTCTTCTGCATAATCATGGAAATGGTCCATCCTTGTTACGTACTATACATGGAAGGGCAGGGAATATACATATGTGTGTGTTATGTATGCATGTATGTATGTGTAGTTAACTTGAGCGTTTCTGGTCTGGCCGGCTTTTTCACCACCTCCAAGAAATATTCTATCTTCCATTGTTTCTACATTACTATTATTATCTTCTCGAGATATTCAAGTCCAGTACCTCGTCCTTAGAGGCAAAGGATGGTCTGCTCTTGTCTTCTATATTTACTTACGGGGACAAAAAGGCTCACTCCGGTTTGGATTCGTAGAATGGGACGACAATCCTTTGCTGCCAAATAAGCTCCTCCTCGGTAAATTTGATTACTAGCATGCTCCTGCTGCTAAATCAACAATTAACAATGAATGATCTTTACCGCCAATCATTGGATTTGGTTAGCACCAATCTGCTCCTAGCACGCCTCCTTTGTTTTGGTGATTACTTGTTGCCCTAAATTATAGTCTACTTACACATCACCTAGTTTTGCTTCTGTTTGTTTGTACGTATATGCAGCAGCAGCATCTTTTGGTTCAATTAGAATGCACATCTAGCATTCTTTTGGTTCAGTTAAAACAATCTTTCATTGCTTCCTGTATATCGAGCTTCCACAAACATGGGTCCATAATTATTGTGTCGATGATGTGTGCATTATTCTATTTTGACCTTCATTTAGAAGCATGGAAGATTTAGAAGGCATATGTATGTAGACTGGATATTTTGTGTGTAGTAATGTTTTGGTGCTTATTGCTTTGGATACTTTTTGTGTATGCTTTGCTGATACTTGTCTTAGGAAAGCTGACACTGCTTTATCTAATTAAGTTCTTCATGTCTTCCTTTTAATCTTAGAATGGCACAGTCATATGTATCCAGTTTGAAACTGCTTGTAAATTATTCTAGTTTGAAACTGAGATCTGCATGTACACCATCGAGTAAAGCTATTTCAGACACAATAAAGTTGCAAAATTCAGATACTTCATAGACATGTGTGTGCTGCTTTTGTTTCTGCTAAACTGTCTATGGTAGATAAACTGAGCGTTGTGGCCATGCTTGATGCAGGAGCTCAAGAACCTGCGGCCGCAGCTCTACTCCGCCTCCGAGTACTGCGAGAAGTCCTACCTCAGCACCCACCAGAAGTAGATGTGAGTAGCCACCTCAGCTGTTCCTCCTCTCCTCCATTAGAACAGTTGATCAGTGTAAAGTAGTCTGAGTTAGAGAAATGTTGATCAGTGTTATGAGTGTTGGCCAAAAAGCTCTGTCAGTAGCTAACTGCCTCACGTTCTGCTCTGTGAACTGCTATGTGGTGCTGCTCATGGATGATGGTAGGAATTTATGCAAATATTCAGAGACACAAAATATTGAAGTTGTTGTAACTGATTACTTTCCCAAGTGAGAAAAATACATTCTATTCTACCTATTTCAAACTCAGTGATTGTTGTAGCCAAGAAATGCCTAGCCAATGTTAAATGGTCCTATAAATGACAGTACCCTAACAACTATTCTGCTCATGATCTTATTTTTATTTCTTTGATGAAAGTTGGTTCTTTTCTTCCCAAGTTCACAAAAAATCTTTTACATTTCTAGTGGTTGCCAAAAGCATAATATGACCAGGACAAACATAAACTTTGAGGCTGAAAGGAAATCAAGTAATGAACCACATAGGAATAGAAGGTAAACAAACTATGCTAGTTGAGAATGTACCTCAGGAGTCGATCAGAAGTGCGGCGTCTCAATATTTCCTGAAAACCCATATTGGCTAGGATAATTTGCTTTTATTACCTTATTTACACCAAGTTTTAGTTAAACAATGATACTTGAATAATTTTGTGCTATTTCTGTTATGGTTTTCTGGACAGTATTTGACCTTATGGTAACTAGTTGGGGTCAGGTTTGGGGGTTTTGATTATTGGTATGAAGTACTGACAGAGGATCTTATTCACACCAAGTTTTAGTTAAACACTGGTACTTGAATGATTTTGTGCTACTTCTGTTGACAGAGAATGGCATGTTAATACCATATAGGTACCCAAATAATGTTGCTATGATGTATTGGGGGAGAAATGGTCCAGTATTGCTTGTAGTGGTTTGTCCAAAATGTTGAATGATACTGCTTGGAGATGCATATATTGTTTCACCTCTTCACATGCCAATGTATTTTCCATGTTGTGATGGAGGCCTTTTTTGCCTTGTCCACCCGAGAGGCCCTTGAGTTTGCTGGAATGTCGATTAACTTCCGTTCCGGCAAATTCGGGTACTCCATATGTCCTATTTTCAGCAAAGGTCATGCTGAAATTTTCTGTGAATTTTAGCATGACTTTGCTAAAAATAGGACATATGGGGTACTTGTGACTAATGCATGGGCCGGGGTATCTTAGTAGTTAATTAAGTAGGATCAAGTGCCCTGGCGTACTTGTGACTAATGCATGGCTTTTAGGGTGCCTCGGTGTCGATAAAAACCGAAATGATGAAAGCTTAGGCTTTTAGGATGCCTCGGCGTCGAAAAACCCTCAATGATAAAAGCTTAGCTTTTAGGATGCCTCGGTGTCGACAAACCCTAAATGATGAGACCATGATCTTGTTCCTTGACAATAACCAACTTTTTGACCAAACTTTGTTCCTATTTAGAGAGAAACATGGCCAACAACGATGAGGCCGGGGGTTCGGGCGTCAAGGCATTCTGGGAGCTGTCCTAGGAGATGGAGGAACAACCTCACTTGTATGAGGACGCCGCCTTCCCCACCGATCCTGAGACCACTGATGGTACCGCCGAGGATGACCCCACTGATGCCACCACTGATGGTGCCGCTGAGGATGCCACCACTGATGATGGCAGCGCACGCACAGATGGCAGCCAACCGAAGAGGCAACGGAAGGACCGGCGCCCGACCGTGCTCCGCACCCTCAAGGAGGAAGTTACTGAAGTGGACTCCAACGGGAATCCAACGGCGCCCGAACGAATAGTCAAGGGGTACTCGCTTCAGCTCGGGTGCATTCTCCGGAGCACCGTCTCGATCAACACCGAGAACCTCAGGCATCCTGACTAAGGGAATTTGCGCAACCTCCTCTTCACGAAGTTGCACGAACGATACAAGTTCCCCGCTGAATTTGAAAACACAAGCCTCAAAGGGAATAAAGTGAACAGTGCTGCCCTCACGAAGATGAGCACGGCCATGTCTACTTGGAAAAGCAATGTGAAGAGAATGATCGAGAAAGGTGAGAGTTATGAGAAGATCAAGGAGAAAAATCCTTCGATCACCGAAGATGACTACAACGACTTCAAGATCAATTGCTCGAGCACCGCAAACTCCGAATCAAGTAAGTGGGGGAAAGAAATGCGGGAGCTGAACTTAGGGGAACACACACTCGGTCCCGGCGGTTACAGAGTGGCGGAGCCTATATGGGACAAGGAGGAGGCGGACCGTGCCGAGCAAGGCCTACCGCCCCTCTTTGATAAATACGGTGACAAGCAGACCAGAAACTTTGTCAGGCCCGGTACAAGAAGGACCCGAAAACAAAGGAGCTTACCACGGATCCGAAGACCCGGGCGCTTGAGCTTGTTCTGGTAAGGAATACACCCCCGCGTAATTAGCTCCATATGGTTGCATTCTAATTAATGAAGCCAAATTTCTAAATGGTTCACATTCCTTCCGCAGGCGACTGAAAGCAGTAGCGCGGGGTCGACTAAGAGCAACCCTTGGGACACCACTCTAAATAGGGCGTTGAATGTAATGAAGAACAAGGATAAGCTCAGTAAGCCGGCGTCAGCTGGTCGTGTGGCCGGCAAAGGCTTGTCGACAAAATGGTCGTCATACTATAACACTGGTAGGCGAAAGGAGAAAAAGACCATCTCGGAAAGCCAGGCGCGCGAGGTTCAAGAACTCAGGGCACAGGTGGCGCGGATTCCGGAGATTGTCCAAGAGCAAGTGCAACAACAACTCGCAGCGACGATCACCACCATTGTGCCTACCTTGATCCAGGGGATTAGTGCGTGGATTGCAGGCGGCCAACAGGGGCCGCCCCCGATTCCTAGCTTCACGGCCAGCAACTCGCAGAACGCGATGGCGGGGCCATTGGTGTCTCCGGCGGAGGTGGCATTGGTGTCTCCAACGCCGGCACGGGAGCTTAATGCACCCGGGTGTACGCCGGCCGGCACCTCTGCAGCAAGCGGCCCCTCCGTCAACTGCACGCCCATCGTTGGCGGTGCCTCGACATTAGCCGAGCTCGACGCCATCATCACGGTAACTAATTAAGCCTCTCTCAGCCGAGGACTTCATCTCCTTGCCTTTGACTGGGCATCCCTAATGCCCTACATGTTTTCGCAGGGCGCCGCCGACGTTCCGTGCACTCTCCTGCACTTTGTGAACAATGAGTTGGTCGATGTCGCCAAGGGCAAAATCGTTCAACCGGGCAACCCCTTGTTCCACGATACCCAGATGCCACCCAACTTGTTTAGGGTTCAACTGGTTCGGGTGCTGCCAGGCTGCGACGAGTTGTTACCTCCGATTCGACCCGTCGGGGCCGACGATGATGATGTGATGACCCTCAGCGCCTGCCTGAGCTGGCCCCTGCTTTGGCCGAAGAGCCAGATTCATTTGGGGGCGGGGGACACCACCCCAAAGACAACACCGCCAGTCGTGTCGGCGCCAAGTCGGCCCCATGGCAAGACCGCCGCAACGGTGCCGGACATCCCTATGCCACTGGATCCAAACATGCATTTGGCACAGGATCAGAACGACGATGACGACGATACATTTGCCAACGTCGATCAGTACTTTGCCGATCATGGGTACGGTGGCGACTTCATGGGGCCTCCTTCTCAAGAACCCAACCCAACAAAAGACGTGCGCGATCTAGCTGGTACCGCGGAGAAGCCAAGTTGCAATAGGTGTCGTCTGTCGTTCAGCTCTCAGGAGACGCCTCCAGCTGCCGACTTCACCGAGCCTCAGATAGGCGAGGTGCGAAATATTATCAGCCCCAACACACTCAAGAAGGCGGTCTATGAGCAGAACTCGGTCCCATTACAGGAGAAGAAGAAGGCACGCAAAAGAAAGACTAACAAGGGTGCGGGCCAGCCGGCACCGAGTACGATCTGTGCTCAGGACGGGCCACCTTCACCTAAGGATATCTCGAGGAGGGTGCATGTGGCGGGTAGGCCGATGCTACCGAGAAATATGCTCGATGCTGCAACCGGTGCTATGCGGAGTCTGCATGACAGTGTTCTTTCTTTGGAGAAGCGGCGTCTCGGAGAGAAGGATGTGGCATACCCGGTTTTCGCGGCCAAGGTGCCAGAGGGCAAGGGCTTTGTGGATAACTCCATCGGGGGTACGATCGTCCTGCGATTTGATGACATCCACGCTATGTTGAACCTTCATCCGCTGCACTACACCTTTGTTCGGCTATTTTCGCTGAGTATGGAGATGCGGATCATTCGCGACAAGACCCCGGACATCGTGATAGTCGACCCCTTCTACATGCGTGCCAAGATCTTGGGCAGCGCTGGGGACCGGCAAGTCGCGAGTTCTTACCTCGAAGGCGTCATTCTGGCAAACCAAGATAAGGATAACTTCCTCGTGCCTTACTTTCCCGAGTAAGTCCTCCCCTCAACCCCCCCGTAACATATGAATTCTTAGATTTCGATCGTTTTTCTTTTAACATTCCGTGTTTTCTGCAGTGACACACATTGCACGCTCATCCTCCTAAGCCCCAAATATTCCATGGCCACGTATTTCAACCCGGACCGTCAGTCGAACGTAGACTACACAAATGTCAAGAAGGTTCTTGATGATGTTCTCCCCAGCTACGTCAAATCTTGAGGCACCTTCACCAGGCCTATTCGTAAGTACGGCAAGCACGTGTTCTACCACAATACGATGTTCTGCTGCGTCAAGCAGCCGCCTGGCGGTCAGAAGGGTGCCTACTACGCCATCCATCACATGCGGGCGATCGTACGGGACCATCATCAACTTCTGCTACCGAGTAGACTCAAAGATTGGGCTGCGAGCGTGTCGGCAATCCAGGACGCGGACATCAGACAAGAATTCTTTCGCATCCAGTCGGAGTTTGCGGAAATCATCCATCAACATGTCCTTCGTACCTTGGGGCAGTTCTACCTCAGAAATCAACCGTCCAACAGTGACATCGACACAATCCTACAAATGCAGGATGACAACGCCCGTTGTTTCATGACTCCCACGATAGACGGCGGCTTCATCCACGCTCCGGTCCCTTGAGTCGAGTCGAAAGCAGTGATGTTGTGTCTAGTTCTGAAACATCGATTGGCTCATGTTGTAATTAAACTTTAATGAACTTGTAGTATGTCTCTTTGGTTTCGAGAGTCGTTCAACTTAGATGTAATCGATGCTATTAATGTCTTGCTTTTCTCTTCCGATCGTTCTGTTGCATACTTATATATTGCTTATGTATTGTCTGTGAATTGGTACTAACGTTTCGTTTGGCTACTGCATAGCGCTGCCGTGGTATGTCGTGTACAAGGGTAAGGTTCCCGAAGTCTACGACGACTGGGAGGAGTATCAGAGACAGGTTCACCGATTCAGCGGTAACAGTTACAAAGGGTACGCCACTAGGGCCGAGGCCGAATCTAGATACGCCCGCTATCTAGCGGGAGAGGGGAGGGAGCATTGGAGGAACCGGATGAAGACGAGTTTCATCGTGATGATGCTCATCATGATGACCGCAGCTCTCTTCTATGTGATGGTAGTTTAGATGATCGATATCGACTTGTAATGCGAAGACAAACTCGCGGTCTCGAGACTTGTAATATAATGTTCTATCTTTGTTCGGTCTTTTCAATTCGAAGACTAATATGATGAATTGTATTCGGAGACTAAAATGATGAATTGTATTCAGAGACTAATCTTCTATTGTATTCGATGAATCTGTTGTTGATGTGTGCTGTCTATATTTTGTCCAATTATACATTTTGTAACCTGTGCAAAAGACAGAAATTAAAAAATAAAAAAACCTAATATTCATACTAATGGCGCATCACATCATAGTGCGTCATTAGTATGCCAAAGGATACTAATGGTGCATCATTAAACAGTGCGCCATTAGTATGCCGAAGTTACTAATGGCGCATCCTGTTGTTGTGCGCCATTAGTATGCCAAAGCACCTGGGTATACATGGCCCCCTGGGAGGCATACTAATGGTGCATTGTTGTATATACTAATGGCGCATCTGAGGTGCGCCATTAGTATACCATATACTAATGGCGCACCAATGGTGCGCCATTAGTAAAATATACTAATGGCGTGGCACTAATGGCGCACCACTAATGCGCCATTAATGGCCAAATTAGGTGCGCCATTAGTAGGCCTTTTCCTAGTAGTGCCCCGCTCGTACGTATGGGGCGGCGGCGTACGGGGCCGCACACACACACACATACCACACACGCATACACACACACACATACGTACACACATAATATAGGTATATATACACACACATACACACACACATACACACACACATTTTTTTACTTATTTTCTGTTTTTTAGAAAAGTTAATTAGATGATCGAATGTTAGATTAATGTCGAATGTTAGATGAATTAGCTAGCTAGATAGAAAAATTGTCGAACTAGAGATTAGAACTATAGTTGAATAATTAATATAACTAGTTTATTTTTAGTTAGAAAATTGTCGAACTAGTTTATTTAGGTATATGAGATTTGAACTAGTTCAATAATTAATACAACTAGTTTATTTTTAGTAAGAAAATTTAGGTATCTGAGATTTGATGATCTAATTAAAATATTATTTATTAATGAGTTTTTCTGTTTATTTAATTTTTTATATATTTTGAGTTTATATAAATGTTAGATTAATGTTGAATGTTAGATAAATTAGATAGAAAAGTTAAATATATAGTAATGTCAATTGTTAGAGATGAATATAGTTAGATATATTAATGTCAAATGTTAGATGAATATATATTTGGCTAGATATAGGTGTTTAATGTTTCACCTATATGAACATAGGAAATGTCATCTGACGACGAAAAAGATTTCATTATGTGCGAACACTGTGAAGACCAGCGCGGCCTGTGCGACAAAAATTTCCTTGTTGATGGTAGGCGCTTCAGCATCAAGCTGGATGAGACATTCGAAGTTGATACAATAAGTCACTTTGTCAATTATTATTTGAATGCAAAACTTATGCTTCATTTGCTTCAACTTATAATTTTAAATTTTCACTATTCTATTAGCGCATCCTCTGCCATGCAAGAATTTTTATCTTGGATAAGATAGGTTTTAGTGCTATAGATGAGATGGAGGTAAAGAGAGTTTAGTTGAAGACGGAGCATGGGTATACTTTCAACGTCAAATTATATAATGGAGACACATACACCCATTTTGAATGCAAAACTTGGCAAGCACTATGCAAGGCTTATGCATTTGAGCCTGATATGGTTATCACCTTTGATATTCGTCTGGAAGATGATATTGAAGGTAATATAGACATCTGGGTTGATGTGCAAACGCCTCCAGTTCTACCATTTGGTGAGTTTTTCTCAACCATGCATGCATATGTTTATGTCTTTGATACAGTTTATTCAAAAATAGTTGACAACTAATTTGTATTGTCAGCTTATTTCGGTTCAAACAAACATGTCCGACGCTTGGTAGACAGGACCTACTACTGCCCGGGGGCTCAACTAAACTGCGAGGAGATAAGTCATTATGTTTCATGGCTTGAGGATCTTAATACTGTCAAGACAAAAAAAATTCTTGAACTTAGAAATGTTAGTACTCAAAACGTGCGACCAATGGTGATCGTATTGAACTACGGTCACATCTATAATCGAAAGATGGTAAGATTTTAAATATTTGTCCTTAATTAGTGCATCTTTTGCATACATTATTTTTGAAGCTAAAGTTTCATTGCTTAGTATATTAATTACTATACGATGTTCTTCAATAGGGACTTCCGATGACAGTTGTGCCTCAGTGGATCGAGACAAAAGGTCGCATGTCAATGGTTAGCTTACGAGCAAGATTTCCTACATTGCACATGAGTGCATTCAAGATTTCTGAAAGCGAAGAATGCTTAATAGTGAAAGATTGGAGCAAAATTGTTAACGATCACAGAGAAGTACTAGGGGGCAGCAAGGAGAAGCGCAACCCAAGATTAGGAGACAGATTCATTTGCATGCTCCAGTATGATGAATCAGGCGAGCTATACATGTTCTATGCTATTCTACCTAAGAGGGAGCAGCAGGATCAGTAGCTACTAGTTCATGCTCTTAATTAGTACTTGTCTCATGTCTGTGTCCTGAACTTCGATGTTGGTGATGATTATGTTGAACTTGATGATATCTTTGCTTCTGTTACAAAGTGAATGTTTCCTCTTTAAGCTAGCCAGCGTTGATGATGATTAGCTAGCTAGCGGTAATGACTATGATGATTAAATAGTGGTAATTAGACGACTATGATGATTTTTAGCTAGCTAGAGTTTATTTATTTATTAATATGCGATGATGATGATGATGACGACGACTACAACTCATTATAATGTAAAACAATCCTAAATTAAATTGATAACACAAATTTAATTGAAAAATACAAAATAAAACAAAAACCCACAACCATTTAGTACCGGTTGGTGTTACCAACCGGTACTAAAGGGCTCCCGGCCCCCGGAGCTGGCTCGTGCCACGTGGTTTCCCTTTAGCACCGGTTCGTGCTGAACCGGTACTAAAGGGGGGGCCTTTAGTGCCGAAACTTTAGTGCCGGTTCCTGAACCGGCACTAAAGGGCCTTACGAACCAGTACTATTGCCCGGTTCTGCACTAGTGTATTAACATCTAGCTAGCTAGTAAGCAAAAATAGAATTTGTAGTACAAGACAGTGTGACTCGCAGGAAGTTGTAAGGAAGTAGTATATCTTCATTGCTATCGAGTCACTTGAAGAACTCTAGCATGCTTTCCTCTAATCTTGCTCGACAACTTGGAATATTCCATGTGTACTCATTAACGGTATTAGGGTCAATGAACCCAATGCCATAGCGTCCAAATTTTTTCATTTCATACATCTTCATCCTGCATAATACCACAGAAAAGAATATAGTGAGGATAATTATAGGTAATGATTGATCAAAATGATCACTACAGCTAGCTTGAGACTTAAATTACAGAAAGAAATCACTTATAGACAATAGCAACTGACGAGAGATTTGTCGAGTGCGTCTTGATTGAATAATTGAAACAGTTCTGTATACTCAATGGCCAGAGCTTTCTCATGGAAGTAATGCTCCGCCTTGACATTCACCATGAGGGACTCTCGATTGGAAATCTTGGTAATGTTCATGTACCATTGATGCAATTCATACATCCTCGTTGGGAGGTTCTTGACCTCCTCGGGCTTGACCAAAGGTTGGCCGCGGACATATTGCCGTTTTATTTCCTCCTCTCTAAGCGGAGACATGGGCTCGACGTCGAGGAGTTGTCCAACACTGATACCAAGCATTTTAGCATTCCTTATATGCTCCTCGGTTATTACCAGATTGTTCAGTTGGGGAACGGTTTTCCCACAATAATATACGGCGTGCGTACTCTCATGTGTTGTTGGCACAACAAGTGGGGGGATCGATTGCGCCACCTGTTGTCCCAGCTGGGGAACGGTTTTCCCGCATTTTTGGCAGCTGCTTGTTGGCTCGAGCTCGAGCTCGCTTCCCTCTATAGTCGTGCTTGATGTGCCTTCTTGAGTTGGAGCTCATAGTCAGAGTCAACAGGCTTGGGAGCTGGTGGTCTAGACATACGAATGAAGTGGTCAATCTTTTCCTCGGGCACTTCCTCCCTTGGCGGCGATGCCGGTTTCGGTCCAAAATGGGCGTCCACTTGGGCCTTCACTATGGCTTTGTTTTGCTCCTCGGTCATGTCGTAAGGCCTCTAAGGAAGAGGAGCAAGGCTGCTTGGACCATATTTATATCGCTTGCCTCCGCCTGTACCTCTTGTACTACCTCGACTCGTACCGCTACGCACCATAGCTGTGGCGTGTCTCTTCTGCGATTGCTGAGGCGGCAGAGACGGCCGACATGGCTGAGTTGGAGCAGGAGTCTGCTCACGCATTGGTGGACTTGGAGGAGCAGGATTCTGCTGACATGGTGGCGGACTTCGAGAAGGAGTCGTCTCACGCGTTCGTAGACTTGGAGGAGTGGGAGTCTGCAGACACGGTGGCAGACTTCGAGGAGGAGTCGGCTCACGCGTTCGTGGACTTGGAGGAGCGGGAGTCCCCTGAAACGGTGGCGTACTTCGAGGAGGAGTCGGTAGATGCGGTGTCGGTGGATTTCAAAAGACGATGCAATCCTTCCTCCATAGGATGATACGATGTATGGTCTCTCCCAGTGTGTGCACGCGTCACCTCCAGGAATGTCAAGCTGTAGCACTGAATATGGGTCCACCACCTCATCAACCAAGAAACGAGCATAGCCCGCTGGAATCGGGGTGCAATGGAAGGTTGCTTCGGGGGTAATTGTAAAAGCAACGGCGTCCGCCACCTTCATGGATATGTTCTTCATTTTGAAGTGTAGCTCACAATTAGTGTTCTCTATGATGTCATCCACAGGGTATGTATCCAGTAGTGCGTCGCCCGGGGCAGAACCAACGCTGCTTCTCGGCATGGATGGGATGGTGCTATCCAATGCTGGACGATCATCTACTTGCTGTTGCCGCTGCTGAGACCCTCTTTCCCGGCTAAGTGAGTCGATCTGCTGCTGCTGGAATTTGAGTGCCAAGTCCGCGTGCCTTGCTTCTAGGCCTTGAAGGCGTTCTATGTCCTGCTTCCTCTGCCCCTCCTCCAGCTTCCTCTTCTTATCCTCCTCCCTCTTCTTTCCTGCACGGATCCTGTAGTCGCTGTTCCATTCCGAAAAGCCCTCATACCAGGGAATAACGCCCTTGCCTTGTGTTCTTCCCGGGTGTTCAGGATTTCCCAGGGCACGCGTATGTCGGATTTCGGGTTCTGGCAGACCCTTGAGGTTCGAACACTGGGGTGTGCGCGGAGATCTCTCCCCTACCGATCTACGTCCAATCTCCTCGCGTGATCTAAACTGGAAACAACGAACAACACAAGGGACACGAGGTTTATACTGGTTCGGGCCACCGTTGTGGTGTAATACCCTACTCCAGTGTGTGGTGTGGTGGATTGCTTCAGGGGCTGATGATGAACAGTACAAGGGAAGAACAGCCTCGCGAGAGGTGTTCTTGAGCTGATGCGATGAACTGCTTTGGTGAGTTCAGTCGCCTCTCTCTCTCTCTCTACTAGAGCTCTACCAGATCTCTAGATGTCTAGGTGTGTCGATCCCCCTCTACTCTATGGTGGCTAGCTCTATTTATAGAGGCCCTGGGCCTCTCCCCAAATAATGAGTGGGAAGGGTGCCAACAATTGGCCGTTTTGAAGGGGAACATCTAGTACAACTTATCCTGACCAAAGGTGGTCTTCGGCTGCCAAAAGCACTAGTGGTGACGCCGTCTTGGGCTCCACGGTGACCTCCGTCCTACCGCTCTATTGGTCTTGGTCTCGTTGCACCGGAATGGTAACTTTTGCCCGATGCCTTGGCTTGTGCTTGCCCCCTTTGCACCAAAGGCAAAACAAGGACACTGCACATGCCGGCGCCCGCCTGGCGCCAGCCTGGTCCCGATCGTCATGGCTTGTGTCACGGGCTCCTCGCGAGGTACCCATGCCTTGATCTCTCCGCCTCCTCGCGAGCCCGCCTGATGAGGCTGCCTCTGAGGAAGCTTTCTATCATCCGCCCCGCGAGGCTCGGCCCCTCGCGAGGGTCTTGAGCTTGAGCTGATGAAGATGGGCCGCGCTAGGCCCCCACTTGAGCCATGCCGCAGGCCGCAGGCAGGCAAGTCTGGGGACCCCCATTCCTAGAACGCCGACAGTAGCCCCCGGGCCCAAGGCACGCCCGGGCTTGGCCTGGCAGGGAAGCGAAGGGGCAAGCGCGAAGCACCGCGGGCCCCAACAGCCTGCGGCCTTGGGCGCCACGTGGTGATTGATTGGACGTGGGCGTCTGCGCTTCCCCACGACGCCTCGGTGGCCGCACGACTTGACAAGTCCCTGCATGCAGAGAGACCGGTCATGATTACTTGCGATCATGGTGCTCGGTGGTTGGCCTCCTCCAGCTATAAGTACGGGGCTGTGTGAGCCCCTTCAGCCCATCCCTTCTTGCTGCTCCTTTTCTTCTTCTTGGCTACTCGTTGTTCCCATGGCTCCAAAGAGATTCTCGGCCGCAGAGAAAGGAAAGGCTCGCCAGGCAGGGCCTGACTCCCCCCCCCCCCCGACCAAGCGCGGCCGAGGCCGCCCTCACAAGTATTCCACGGTCCCCGTAGTGGCCTCCCTCGGCCATGGAGGCGGTTCCGTGTGCAGTGGTGAGTGCCTGGCCATAGATGGGGGGCACGCCGTGGCTGCGCGCCCCCCTAGGCCACGCTTTTGCTCTACGGATGTGCTGCCGGAGTTCGTCGTGTGGTCAGCGGACCCAACCAGCACCCGGCTCCAGCTCCCCCGTTTCTTCGTAGGTGATCTGTCGGCCAGCGCCTAGTGCGGCTTCTGGCTCCAGGCAGACGGCTGCTGCAGCAGGGCCTCCTGGGCTTCGCTGGAGGTCTCCGTTTCTGGGAATGGGGCCCTGACCCGCGGCTGGCAAACGTTTGCATGCGCGCACGGCCTGGGCCGGTGGTGCACCCTGCACTTCAAGTTTGATGGCGACACCACCCTCTACGTGAGGGTGTTCGGGGAAGACGGTCGTCGTGCTGGGTGCTGCCCCGAAGACGACGACCGCGGCCGCCTTCCCAGCCCCGGTACTGACCAGGATGAAGACCGTGACAGGCATACAGGCGGCAGTGCTCGGGGTTCGCTAATCTTCGGCGACTCCCTCTCAGGCAGCAGCTCCTCCAGCAGTGGCCGCGACCAGCCCCCGCCCCGTCGCGCCCGCCTGGGTGAAGGTAGCGGGTCAGCCCGCCGTCGCGCCCCGGCGAGGCGAGAGGAGGGATCCGCCTAAGCCCCAGGAGCAGCTCGAACCTTCGCTATGGGTTGGTGCAGGGCGAATTGCGCTCATTTTGTTTTCCTTCTTTTCATGCGCAGAAATAGAAGGTAGTATAGGGCCCCGCGGGGGCGTGTTAGAACTGCTGCTGTTAACCATCATGCTGCTTCCGCTATTTCTACGTTGTGTTCCCATGCCGTGTGCCCATGTGCGGGAATTATTTTAGCTCGGTGGGGCTTGACGTGGTCCTCGCCTCCCGAGGCCATGGCCTCGCCGTGCGCTTTGTTCCCTGCAAGGATCAGTAGGAGGGGTAACTTTCGGTCTTGGTTGTGGGGGCGATCGGCCCAGGTCTTGTGCTCGTGTCGCGATGCCCGTGAGGCACGGACTGGGAGGGGTGCTCCCGCAGAGGACTCGGATAGGAAAGCTCCAAATGATCGGGGCAGAAAACACTCGCGAGGGCGCCCGCGAACCTCCCTCGCGAGACTTGTGCGAGAGAAAATGAGGCAAGCGAGCGAAAAAGATAAAGAGTCACAAGCCAGGAACGTCAACAGTTTCAATAAAACTTCAAATGGGAATAAACAAGCCAACTGCAAAAAGCAAATGGAAAAGCCGCGTCCGGCACCTATTCTAGTCTTCGACGTCTTCTCACCAGCGTGGAGCTAACTACTGCCACTGGGCATGGGCGGGAGCCCCCAAGGCCCGAGGGCGGCACTCCGGAGACTCCGGGGCGTGTACAGCCCCACTCATTATTACGTGAGAGTGTCATGGGCGGCGAGCTTCACAGGCATTGGCCTTCCTCACAGGCACCGGGCCTTTCCCGAAATGCGGCAGCTTCACAGGCATTGGCCTTCTTCACAGGCACCGGGCCTTTCCCAAAATGCGGCAGCTTCACAGGCATTTGCCTTCTTCATAGGCACCGGGCCTTTCCCAAAACACGGCAGCTTCACAGGCATTTGCCTTCTTCACAGGCACTGGGCCTTTCCCAAAATACGGCAGCTTCACAGGCATTTGCCTTCTTCACAGGCACCGGACCTTTCCTAGGTGCTAGGCCTCGCTCAGGGATAGAACATCCGGAGATGTTGAATGTTCGACGCGTTCTGGATGGGTACCCCCTCTGTGGTCTCCAAGTGCACGGAGCCAGGCCTGGAGACATGAACAACCTTGAATGGGCCCTCCCACATGGGAGAGAGCTTGTGCAGCCCCTCCCTGGAGAGAACCCGTCTGAGTACGAGATCCCCTACCTCAAGAGTTCGAGGGCGGATGTTGCGGCAGTGGTATCGTCACAGCGCCTGTTGGTACCTTGCCGCTCGCAGCGCGGTTTCTTGGCGGCATTCCTCCCCCAGCACGAGATCCATCCCCCGCATGGCGTCCTGCTGCGTCTCGTCGAACGCCAGGACCTGTGCAGAGCGACGCCTGACCTCGTGAGGGAGAACAGCCTCTGCTTCGTAGACGAGGAAGAACGGGGTCTCGCCAGTCGGCTTGGTCACAGTTGTACGGATTGACCACAGCACGGACTGGAGCCCGTCGTACCAGCCCCTGCCACAGGCCTCCAGCTTCTTCTTAAAGGTCCTGGCTTTGAGGCCCCTCAGGACCTCCGCGTTGGCTCGCTCGGCCTGGCCGTTGCTCTGGGGGTGTGGTACCGAAGCGTAGCATATCTGCGTTCCAAGGTTAGCACAATATGTTTTGAAGAGATTACTGGTGAATAGTGAACCGTTGTCGGTGATGATGCGGTTGGGCACCCCAAATCGGCTCACGAGGCCCTTGATGAACTTGACTGCGGAGCCTGCCGGGATTGCGCGGACGGCTTCCACCTCAGCCCACTTGGTGAACTTGTCCACAACGACGTAGAGGTAGCGATAGCCCCCTGGCGCCCGAGGAAACGGGCCCAGAATGTCCAACCCCCAAACTGCGAACGGCCATGAGAGGGGTATAGTTTGTAGACCCCCCGCAGGCTGATGGATCTGCTTAGCATGAAACTGGCAGGCCTCGCAAGCCTTCACCAGCTCAACGGCGTCGACGAGTGCCGTGGGCCAGTAGAATCCACTACGGAACGCCTTGCCAACGAGGGTTCGTGACGACGAGTGGTGCCCGCAGTTTCCGCCGTGTATGTCCGCCAGTAGCTCCTTCCCTTGCTCTCGGGAGATGCAACATAGGGACACGTCATTCGGTCGCTTCCTGTAGAGCTCTCCATCCTTGATGCAATAAGTTGTGGCCTGCCGCGCCACACACTCCGCTTCCTCCTTGTTCTCCGGCAGAGTCCCTTGCATCAGGTAGTTCTTGAGCTCCGGGATCCAACACCCTTCCTAAGCCTCTAACGCCAGGAGCAGGCGTGCCCCTGAGGCCGGGCCGCAGAACGGGGCTCCTGAGGCAGGCGGCTAAGGGAGCTCCTCCCTTGGTTGCGCCGTGCTCGACAGTGACGGCACCACCGAGGGTTTGAAGAGCCGCTCCTCGAAGACGTCAGGCTCCTGAGGCAGCCGCCGAGATGCCCTCTTGGCAATGTCATCAACTTCCTGATTGGTGCCCCGGGGCACGTGTTGCAACTCCAGCCCCCAGAACTGCTTCTCCATCTTGCGAACCTCAGCGAGGTAGGCTTCCATGTGCTCATCCTTTGGCTTGTATATCTTGTTGGAGAAGTTGACGAGGAGCTGCGAATTGCCCTTGATGATGAGGCGCTTTACCCCTAAGGCAATTGCGGCCTTCAAGCCTGCTATTAGGCCTTCGTACTCCGCTATGTTGTTGGAGACCTTTTCTCCGTGCTGGAAGCAGAGTTGTACGGCGTAGTAGAGTTTGTCCTGGTAGGGGATACGAGCACTGTGCTAGCTCCCGCACCGTGTCAGGAGAACGCCCCATTGAAGTACATGACCTAGCCGTCCGGTGCTTCACTTCCCGGGGAAAGTGATCGGTCTTCGCCTGCCTCGAGACCCAGCGCTTCTGCCCATTCTGCCATGAAATCCGCAAGTGCGGCTCCCTTGATGACTCTGTCGTACTGAATTCTAGCTGAAATGACTGTAGTTCAATGTTCCATTCAGCGACCCTCCCAGCTGAGTTGGGGCTCCTGAGTACTCTTTCCAAGGGGTATGCTGAGACGACTTTGATGGGATGGCCTTGGAAGTAGTGGCGCAGCTTGCGTGAGGCCACTAGTAGCGCAAGGAGGAGTTTTTAAGGCATGGGGTACCGTGCCCTTGCGTCCCATAGCACCATGCTGACGAAGTACACAGGACGCTCGACGAGGTTGAGGATGCTAGCGCAGCTTGAGTCCTCCAGAG